>NW_025212652.1:19859-26094 GCF_004010195.1 Chiloscyllium plagiosum | reverse complement strand
TGGTTACTGTACATTGGGAAGTAAGTTGTGCCGTGATGGTCACTGTACAGTGGGGAGTATGTCGGGCCGTGATGGATACTGTACCGTGGGAGGTATGTTTGGTCGTGATGGTTACTGTACAGTGGGATGTATGACGGGCCGTGGTGGTTACTGTACAGTGGGAGGTATGTCGGGCAGTGATGGTTATTGTACAGTGGGAGGTATGTCGGGCAGTGATAGTTACTGTACAGTGGGAGGTATGTCTGGCCGTGACAGTTTCTGTGCAGTGGGAGGTATGTCCGGCCATGATGGTTACTGTACAGTGGGTTAGATGTCGGGTCGTGATGTTTACTGTACAGTGGGAGGTATGTCGGGCCTTGCTGGTTACTGTACATTGGGAGGTAAGTTGGGCCGTGATGGTTACTTTACAGTGAGAGGTATGTCGGGCCGTGATGGATACTGTACCCTGGGAGGTATATCAGGCCGTGATGGTGACTGTACAGTGGGAGGTATGTCGGACTCTGACAGTTGCTGTACAGTGGGAAATATGTCTGGCCGTGATGGTTACTTTACAGTGAGTGGTATGTCGAGCCGTGATGGTTACTGTACAGTGGGATGTATGTCGGGCCGTGATGCTTTCTGTGCTGTGGGAGGGATGTCGGGCCGTGACGGTTTCTGTACAGTGGGAGGTATGTCGGGCCATAATGATTAGTGAAGACTGGGGAGTATGTCGGGCTGTGATGGTTACTGTACAGTGGGAGGTATGTCGTGCCATGATCGTTACTGTACAGTGGGAGGTATATATCGGGCCGTTCTGGTTATTGTACAGTGGGAGGTATGTCGGGCCATAATGATTAGTGAAGACTGGGGAGTATGTCGGGCTGTGATGGTTACTGTACAGTGGGAGGTATGTCGTGCCATGATCGTTACTGTACAGTGGGAGGTATATATCGGGCCGTTCTGGTTATTGTACAGTGGGAGGTATGTCGGGCCGTGATTGCTTACTGTACAGTGGGAGGGAAGTTGGGCCGTGACGTTTTCTGTACAGTGGGAGGTGTGTCGGGGCGTGATGGTTTCTGTACAGTGGGAGGTCTGTCGGGCCGTGATGGTTACTGTACAGTGGGTAGTATGTCGGGCAGTGATGGTGACTGTATAGTGGGTGGTATGTTGGGTCGTGATAGTTACTGTACAGTGGGAGGTATTTCGAGCCATGATGGTTACTGCACAGTGGGAGGTATTTCCTGCCGTGATGGTAACTGTACAGTGGGAAGTATGTCGGGCCATGATGATTACTGTACAGTGGGAGGTATGCCGGGCCGTAATGGATACTGTACAATGGGAGGGCATGTCAGGCTGTGATGGTTACTGTACAGTAGGAGGTATGTCGCGCCATGATAGTTACTGTACAGTGTGAGGAATGTCGGGCTGAGATGGTTACTGCACAGTGGGAGGCATGTCCGGCCGTGATACTAACTGTACAATAGGAGGAATGTCGGGCCGTGATGGTTACTGTACAGTGGGACGTATGTCGGGCCGTGACGGTTACTGAACAGTGGGACCTATGTTGGGCCGTGATTGTTACTGTACAGTGAGAGGTATGTCGGGCCGTGATGTTTACTGTACAGTGGGACGTATGTCGGACCGTGATGTTTGCTGTACTTTGGGAGGTGTGTCGGGCCGTGTTGGTTACAGTACAGTGGGAGGTATGTCGAGCCGCGATAGTTACAGTACAATGGGATGGATGTCGGGCCGTGATTGTTACGGTACAATGGGAGGTATGTAGGGCCGTGTTGGTTACTGTACATTGGGACGTATGTCGGGCCGTGATAGTTACGGTACAGTGGGATGGTGTCGGGCCGTGATAGTTACTGCACAGTGCAGAGTATGTCGGGCCGTGATGGTTATTGTACTGTTGGAGATATGTCGGGCTGTAATGGTTACTGTACAGTGGGATGTATGTCGGGCCCTGATTGTTACTGTATTGTGGCTGGTATGTAGGGCCATAATGGTTCCTGTACATTGGGACGAATGTCGGGCCGTTATAGTTACTGTACAGTGGAAGGATTTCGGGCCGTGATGGTTACTGCACAGTGGGAGGGATGTCGGAGCGTGATGGTTTCTGTACAGTGGGAGGTATGTTGGGTCGTGACAGTTACTATACAGTTGGAGGTATGTCGGGCCGTGATGGATACTGTACAGTGGGAAGTATGTCGGGCCGTGAAGTTTACTTTACAGTGAGAGGTATGTCGGGCCATGATGCTTACTGTACAGTGGGAGGTATGCCGGGCCGTGATGGTTACTGTACAGTGGGAGGGCATGTCAGGCCGTGAAGGTTACTGTACAGTTGAAGGTATGTCGCACCGTGATAGTTACTGTACAGTGTGCGGTGTGTCGGGCTGTGATGGCTACTGCACAGTGGGAGGTATGTCGGGCCGTGATACTTACTGTACAATAGGAGCAATGTCGGGCCGTGATGGTTACTGTACTGTGGGACGTATGTCGGGCCGTGACGGTTACTGTACAGTGGGAGGTATGTCGGGCCGTGATGTTTACTGTACATTGGGAGGTGTGTCGGGCCTTGATGTTTACTGTACATTGGGAGGTGTGTCGGGCGGTGATAGTTACAGTACAATGGGATGGATGTCGGGCCGTGATTGTTACGGTACAATGGGAGGTATGTAGGGCCGTGTTGGTTACTGTACATTGGGACGAATGTCGGGCCGTGATAGTTACTGTACATTGGGATGGATGTCGGGCCGTGATAGTTACTGTATTGTGACACGTATGTAGGGCCATAATGGTTACTGTACTTTGGGACGAATGTCGGGCCGTGATAGTTACTGTACAGTGGAAGGATGTCGGGCCGTGATGGTTACTGCACAGTGGGAGGGATGTCGGAGCGTGATGGTTTCTGTACAGTGGGAGGTATGTCAGTCCGTGATCGTTACTATACAGTGGGAAGTATGTCGGGACGTGATGGTTATTGTACAGTGGGAGGTATGTCGGGCAGTGATAGTTACTGTACAGTGGGAGGTATGTCTGGCCGTGAAAGTTACTGTGCAGTGGGACGTATGTCGGGCCGTGATGGTTACTTTACAGTGGGAGGTATGTCGGGCCGTGATGGATACTGTACCGTGGGCTTTATGTTGGGCCGTGATAGTTACTGTACATTGGGATGGATGTCTGGCCGTGATAGTTACTGTATTGTGACACGTATGTAGGGCCATAATGGTTACTGTACATTGGGACGAATGTCGGGACGTGATAGTTACTGTACAGTGGAAGGATGTCGGGCCGTGATGCTTACTGCACAGTGGGAGGGATGTCGGAGCGCGATGGTTTCTGTACAGTGGGAGGTATGTCAGTCCGTGATCGTTACTATACAGTGGGAAGTATGTCGGGCCGTGATGGATACTGTACAGTTGGAGGTATGTCGGGCCGTGATGGTTATTGTACAGTGGGAGGTATGTCGGGCAGTGAGAGTTACTGTACAGTGGGAGGTATGTCTGGCCGTGACAGTTACTGTGCAGTGGGAGGTATGTCGGGCCGTGATGGTTACTTTACAGTGGGAGGTATGTCGGGCTGTGATGGATACTGTACCGTGGGCTTTATGTTGGGTCGTGAAAGTTACAGTACAGTGGGAGGTATGTCGAGCCGTGATGGTTACTGTACAGTGGGAGGTATATCGGGCCGTCCTGGTTACTGTACAGTGGGAGGTATGTCGGGCCGTGATTGCTTTCTGCACAGTGGGAGGGATGTGGGGCCGTGAAGGTTTCTGTTCAGTGGGAGGTGTGTCGGGGCGTGATGGTTTCTGTACAGTGGGAGGTCTGTCGGGCCGTGATGTTTACTGTACAGTAGGGAGTATGTCGGGCAGTGATGGTTACTGTATAGTGTTAGGTATGTTGGGTCGTGACAGTTACTGTACAGTGGGAGGTATTTCGAGCCGTGTTGGTTACTGCACAGTGGGAGGAATGTCGTGCCGCGATGGTTACTGTACAGTGGGAAGTATGTCGGGCCATGATGGTTACTGAACAGTGGGAGGTATGCCTGGGCGTGATGGATACTGTACAGTGTGAGGTATGTCGGGCTGTGATGGTAACTGCACAGTGGGAGGTATGTCGGGCCGTGATGGTTACTGTACAGTGGGTGAGATGTCGGGCCGTGATGTTTACTGTACAGTGGGAGGTATGACTGGGTGTGATGGTGACTGTACAGTGGGAGGTATGTCGGCCTCTGACAGTTACTGTACAGTGGGAGGTATGTTGAGACATGACAGTTACTGTACAGTGGGAGATATTTCGAGCCGTGATGGTTACTGCACAGTGGGAGGTATGTCGTGCCGTGATGGTTACTGTACAGTGGGAAGTATATCGGGCCGTGATGTTTACTGTACAGTGGGAGGTATGACTGGCTGTGATGGTTACTGTACATTGGAAGGTATGTTGAGCTGTGATGGTTACTTTACAGTGAGAGGTATGTCGGGCCGTGATGGATACTGAACCGTGGGAGGTATGTTGGGTCGTGACAGTTACTGTACAGTAGAAGGTATGTCGGGCCGTGATGGTTATTGTACAGTGGGAGATATGTCCGGCAGTGATAGTTACTGTACAGTGGGAGGTATGTCTTGCCGTGACAGTTACTGTGCAGTGGGAGGTATGTCGGGCCGTGATGGTTACTGTACAGAGGGAGGCATATCGCGCCGTGATGGTTACTGGACAGTGGGAGTTATGTCTGGCCATGATGGTTACTGTACAGTGAGAGGTATGACGGGCCGTGGTGGTTACTGTACAGTGGGAGGTACTATGGTTACTGTACAGTGGGCGGTATGTCTGACTGTGAAGGTTACTGTACAGTGGGAGGTATGACTGGACGTGATGGTTACTGTACAGTGGGAGGTCTGTCGTGCCGTGATGGTTACTGTACAGTGGGAAGTATGTCGGGCCGTGACAGTTACTGTACAGTGGGAGGTATGCCGGGCCGTGATGGTGACTGCACAGTGGGAGGTATGTCGTGCCGTGATGGTTACTGTACAGTTGGAGGTATGTCGCGCCGTGATAGTTACTGTACAGTGTGCGGTGTGTCGGGCTGTGATGGTTACTGCACAGTGGGAGGTATGTCGGGCCGTGATACTTACTGTACAATAAGAGGAATGTCGGGCCGTGATGGTTACTGTACAGTGGGACGTATGTCGGGCCGTGACGGTTACTGAACAGTGGGATGTATGTTGGGCCGTGATTGTTACTGTACAGTGGGAGGTATGTCGGGCCGTGATGTTTACTGTACAGTGGGACGTATGTCGGGTCGTGATGTTTACTGTACATTGGGAGGTGTGTCGGGCCGTGTTGGTTACAGTACAGTGGGAGGTATGTCGAGCCGCGATAGTTACAGTACAATGGGATGGATGTCGGGCCGTGATTGTTACGGTACAATGGGAGGTATGTAGGGCCGTGTTGGTTACTGTACATTAGGACGTATGTCGGGCCGTGATAGTTACGGTACAGTGGGATGGTGTCGGGCCGTGATAGTTACAGCACAGTGCAGAGTATGTCGGGCCGTGATGATTATTGTACTGTTGGAGATATGTCGGACTGTGATGGTTACTGTACAGTGGGATGTATGTCCGGCCCTGATTGTTACTGTATTGTGGCTGGTATGTAGGGCCTTGATGGTTACTGTACATTGGGACGAATGTCGGGCCGTTATAGTTACTGTACAGTGGAAGGATTTCGGGCCGTGATGGTTACTGCACAGTGGGAGGGATGTCGGAGCGTGATGGTTTCTGTACAGTGGGAGGTATGTTGGGTCGTGACAGTTACTATACAGTAGGAGGTATGTCGGGCCGTGATGGATACTGTACAGTGGGAAGTATGTCGGGCCGTGATGTTTACTTTACAGTGAGAGGTATGTCGGGCCATGATGGTTACTGTACAGTGGGAGGTATGCCGGGCCGTGATGGATACTGTACAGTGTGCGGTGTGTCGGGCTGTGATGGTTACTGCACAGTGGGAGATATGTCGGGCCGTGATACTTACTGTACAATAGGAGCAATGTCGGGCCGTGATGGTTACTGTACAGTGGGACGTATGTCGGACCGTGATGTTTGCTGTACTTTGGGAGGTGTGTCGGGCCGTGTTGGTTACAGTACAGTGGGAGGTATGTCGAGCCGCGATAGTTACAGTACAATGGGATGGATGTCGGGCCGTGATTGTTACGGTACAATGGGAGGTATGTAGGGCCGTGTTGGTTACTGTACATT
>NW_025212652.1:9688-18977 GCF_004010195.1 Chiloscyllium plagiosum | reverse complement strand
CGTGCCGTGATGGTTACTGTACAGTGGGAAGTATGTCGGGCCATGAATGTTACTGTACAGTGGTAGGTATTCCGGGCCGTGATGGATACTGTACAGTGGGAGCGGATGTCAGGCCGTGATGGTTACTGTACAGTTGGAAGTATGTCGAGCCGTGATAGTTACTGTACAGTGTGAGATGTGTCGGGCTGTGATGGTTACTGCACAGTGGGACGTATGTCGGGCCGTGATGGTTACTGAACAGTGGGAGGTATGTTGGGCCGTGATTGTTACTGTACAGTGGGAGGTATGTCGGGCCGTGATGTTTACTGTACAGTGGGAGGTATGTCGGGCCGTGATGTTTACTGTACAGTGGGAGATGTGTCGGGCTGCATTGGTTACTGTACAGTGGGAGGTATGTCGAGCCGTGATAGTTACAGTACAATGGGATGGATGTCGGGCCGTGATTGTTAGTGTACAATGGGAGGTATGTAGGGCTGTGATGGTTACTGTACATTGGGAAGTATGTCGGGCCGTGATAGTTACGGTACAGTGGGATGGATGTCGGGCCATGATGCTTACTGCACAGTGCAGAGTATGTCGGGCCGTGATGGTTACTGTACAGTCGGAGATATGTCCGGCCGTGATTTTTACTGTATTGTGGCAGGTATGTAGGGCCGTGATGGTTACTGTCCATTGGGACGAATGTCGGGCCGTGATAGTAACTGTACAGTGGAAGGATGTCGGGCCGTGATGGTTACTGCACAATGGGAGGGATGTCGGACCGTGATGGTTTCTGTACAGTGGGAGATATGTCAGTCCGTGATCGTTACTATACAGTGGGAAGTATGTCGGGACGTGATTGTTATTGTACAGTGGGACATATGTCGGGCCGTGATGGTTACTGTACAGTTGGAGGTATGTCGGGCCGTGATGGTTATTGTACAGTTGGAGGTATGTCGGGCAGTGATAGTTACTGTACAGTGGGAGGTATGTCTGGCCGTGACAGTTACTGTACAGTGGGAGGTAGGTTGGGCCGTGATGGTTATTATTCAGTGGGAGGTTTCTCGGGCGGTGATATTTACTGTACATTGGGAGGTATGTATGGACGTGATGGTTACTGTACAGTGGGAGATTTGTCGGGCTGTGTTGGATATGTACAGTGGGAGGTATGTCGGGCCGTGATGGTTACTGTACAGTGAGAAGTATGTTTGGTCGTGACAGTTAATGTTCAGTAGCAGGTATGTCAGGCCGTGATGGTTACTGTACAGTGTGAGGTATGTTGGGCCGTGACAGTTACTGTACAGTGGGAGGTATGTCGAGCCGTGATGGTTACTGTACATTGGGAGTTTTGTCGGGCCGTGACGGTTACTGCACAGTGGGAGGTCTGTCGGGCCGCGATGGTTACTGTACAGAGGGAGGCGTATCGGGCCGTGATGGTTACTGTACAGTGGGAGTTATGTAGGGCGGTGATGGTTACTGTACAGTTGGAGGTATGTCGGGCCGTGATGGTTATTGTACAGTGGGAGTTATGTCGGGCAGTGTTAGTTACTGTGCAATGGGAGGGATGTCGGGCTGTGATGGTTACTGTACAGTTGGAGGTATGTAGGGCGGTGATGGTTACTGTACAGTTGGAGGTAAGTCTGGCCGTGATGGTTATTGTACAGTGGGAGGTATGTCGGGCAGTGGTAGTTACTGTGCAGTGGGAGGTATGTCGGGCCGTGATGGTTAATGTACAGTGGGAGGTATGTCTGGCCGTGATGGTTACTGTACATTGGGAGTTTTGTCGGGCCGTGACGGTTACTGTACAGTGGGAGGTATGTCGAACCGTGATAGTTACTGTACAGTTGGAGGTATGTCCTGCCGTGACAGTTACTGTACAGTGGGAGGAATGTCTGGCGGTGATGGTTACTGTGCAGTGGGAGGTATGTCGGGCCGTGATGGTTACTGTACAGTGGGAGGCATGTCGGGCTGTGATGGTTACTGTACATTGGGATGTATGTCGGTCCGTGACGGTTACTGTACAGTGGGAGGAATATCTAACCGTGATAGTTACTGCACAGTGGGGGTTATGTCGGTTTGTGATCGTTACTGTACAATGGGAAGTATGTCGGGTCGTGATGGTTATTGTACAGTGGGACATATGTCGGGCTGTGATGGTTACTGTACAGTTGGAGGTATGTCGGGCCGTGATGGTTACTGTACAGTTGGAGGTATGTCTGGGTGTGATGGTTACTGTACAGTGGGAGGTATGTCGGGCTCTGACCGATACTATACAGTGGGAGGTATGTCGGGCCGTGATTGTTACTGTGCATTGGGAGGTAAGTTGGGCCGTGATGGTTACTTTACAGTGAGAGGTATGTTGGGCCGTGATGGATACTGTACCGTGGGAGGTATGTTGTGTCGTGACAGTTACTGTACAGTAGGAGGTTTGTCAGGCCATGATGGTTACTGTACAGGGGGTGGTATGTTGGGCCGTGACAGTAACTGTACAGTGGGAGATATATGAGGCCGTGATGTTTACTGTACAGTGTGAGGTATGTTGGGCAATGAAAGTTACAGTGCAGTGGGAGGTATGTCGAGCCGTGATGGTTACTGCACAGTGGGTGAGATGTCGCGCCGTGATGTTTACTGTACAGTGGGAGGTATGTCTGGGTGTGATGGTTACTGTACAGTTGGAGGTATGTCTGGCAGTGATGGTTACTGGACAGTGGGAGGTATGTTGGGTCGTGACAGTTACTGTACAGTGGGAGGTATTTCGAGCCGAGATGGTTACTGCACAGTGGGCGGTATGTCGAGCCGTGATGGTTACTGTACAGTGGGAGTTATGTCGGGCCATGATGGTTACTGTACAGTGGCAGGTATGTCGGGTCGTGATGTTTACTGTACAGTAGGAGGTATGTCTGGCCGTGATGGTTACTCTGCAGTGGGAGGTATGACGGGCCGTGATGGTTACTGCACAGTGTTAGCGATGTCGGACCGTGATGGTTTCGGTACAGTGGGAGGTACGTCAGTCTGTGATCGTTACTGTACAGTGGGAAGTATTTCGGGTCGTGATGGTTATTGTACTGTGGGACATATGTCGGGCTGTGATGGTTACTGTACAGTGGGAGGTATGACGGGCCGTGTTGGTTACTGTACAGTGGGAGGTATTATGGTTACTGTACAGTGGGAGGTATGTCAGGCTGTGATGGTTACTGTACAGTGGGAGGTATGTCTGGCCTTGATGGTTACTATACAGTGGGAGGTATGACTGGCCATGATGGTTACTGTACAGTGAGGGATATGTCGGGCCGTGATGGTTACTGTACAGTGCGAGGTACGTCGGGCCGTGATGGTTACTGTACAGTGGGTGAGATGTCGGGCCGTGATGTTTACTGTACAGTGGGAGGTATGTCTGGGTGTGATGGTTACTGCACAGTGGGAGGTATGTCGGGCTCTGACAGTTACTGTACAGTGGGAGGTATGTCGGTCCGTGATGGTTACTGTACATTGGGAGGTGAGTTGGGCCGTGATGGTTACTTTACAGTGAGAGGTATGTCGGGCCGTGATGGATACTGTACCGTGGGAGGTATGTTGGCTCGTGACAGTTACTGTACAGTAGGAGGTATGTCAGGCCGTGATGGTTACTGTACAGGGGGCGGTATGTTGGGCCGTGAAAGTTACAGTGCAGTGGGAGGCATGTCGAGCCATGATGGTAACTGCATAGTGGGAGGGATGTCGGGCCTTGACGGTTTCTGTACAGTGGGAGGTCTGTCGGGCCGTGTTGGTTACTGTACAGTGGGAGGTATGTTGGTTCGTGACAGTTACTGTACAGTGGGAGGTATTTCGAGCCGTGAAGGTTACTGCACAGTGGGAGGTATGTCGTGCCGTGATGGTTAGTGTACAGTGGGAGTTTTGTCGGGCCAGGATGGTTACTGTACAGTGGGAGGTATGTCGGGCCGTAATGGATACTGTACAGTGGGAGGGCGTGTCGGGCCGTGATGGTTGCTGTACCGTTGGAGGAATGTCGGGCCGTTATGGTTATTGTATAGTGGGAGGTACTCAGGCAGTGATAGTTACTGTACAGTGGAAGGTGTGTCTGGCCGTGACATTTACTGTACAGTGGGAGGTATGTCTGGCCGTGATGGCTACTGGACAGTAGGAGGTATGTCTGGCCGTGATGGTTACTCTACAGTGGGAGGTATGACGGGCCGTGATGGTTACTGCACAGTGTTAGCGATGTCGGACCGTGATGGTTTCGGTACAGTGGGAGGTACGTCAGTCCGTGATCGTTACTGTACAGTGGGAAGTATGTCGGGTCGTGATGGTTATTGTACTGTGGGACATATGTCGGGCTGTGATGGTTACTGTACAGTGGGAGGTATGTCGGGCTCTGACAGATACTGTACAGTGGGAGGTATGTCGGGCCGTGATTGTTACTGTACATTGGGAGGTAAGTTGGGCCGTGATGGTTACTTTACAGTGAGAGGTATGCCGCGCCGTGATGGATACTGTACCGTGGGAGGTATGTTGTGTCGTGACAGTTACTGTACAGTAGGAGGTTTGTCAGGCCATGATGGTTACTGTACAGGGGGCGGTATGTTGGGCCGTGACAGTAACTGTACAGTGGGAGATATATCAGGCCGTGATGTTTACTGTACAGTGTGAGGTATGTTGGGCCATGAAAGTTACAGTGCAGTGGGAGGTATGTCGAGCCGTGATGTTTACTGCACAGTGGGAGGGATGTCAGGCCTTGACGGTTTCTGTACAGTGGGAGGTCTGTCGGGCAATGTTGGTTACTGTACAGTGGGAGGTATGTTGGGTCGTGACAGTTACTGTACAGTGGGAGGTATTTCGAGCCGTGATGGTTACTGCACAGTGGGAGGTATGTCGAACCGTGATGGTTACTGTACAGTGGGAGTTATGTCGGTCCATGATGGTTACTGTACAGTGGGAGGTATTTCGGGACGTGATGGATACTGTACAGTGGGAGGGCATGTCGGGCCGTGATGTTTGCTGTACCGTTGGACGTATGTCGGGCCGTGATGGTTATTGTACAGTGGGAGGTATGTCTGGCCGTGACATTTACTGTACAGTGGGAGGTATGTCTGGCAGTGATGGTTACTGGACAGTGGGAGGTATGTCGGGCCGTGATGGTTACTGTACAGTGGAAGGTATGACGGGCCGTGTTGGTTACTGTACAGTGGGAGGTATTATGGTTACTGTACAGTGGGAGGTATGTCAGGCTGTGATGGTTACTGTACAGTGGGAGGTATGTCTGGCCTTGATGGTTGCTGTACAGTGGGAGGTATGACTGGCCATGATGGTTACAGTACAGTGAGGGATATGTCGGGCCGTGATGGTTACTGTACAGTGCGAGGTACGTCGGGACGTGATGGTTACTGTACAGTGGGTGAGATGTCGGGCCGTGATATTTACTGTACAGTGGGAGGTATGTCTGGCCTTGATGGTTGCTGTACAGTGGGAGGTATGTCGGGCCGTGATGGTTACTGTACATTGGGAGATGAGTTGGGCCGTCATGGTTACTTTACAGTGAGAGGTATGTCGGGCCGTGATGGATACTGTACCGTGGGAGCTATGTTGGCTCGTGACAGTTACTGTACAGTAGGAGGTATGTCAGGCCGTGATGGCTACTGTACAGGGGGCGTTATGTTGCGCCGTGAAAGTTACAGTGCAGTGGGAGGTATGTCGAGCCGTGATGGTAGCTGCACAGTGGGAGGGATGTCGGGCCTTGACGGTTTCTGTACAGTGGGAGGTCTGTCGGGCCGTGTTGCTTACTGTACAGTGGGAGGTATGTTGGGTCATGACAGTTACTGTACAGTGGGAGGTATTTCGAGCCGTGAAGGTTACTGCACAGTGGGAGGTATGTCGTGCCGTGATGGTTACTGGACAGTGGGAGGTATGTCTAGCCGAGATGGTTTCTGTACAGTGGGAGGTATGACGGGCCGTGGTGGTTACTGTACAGTGGGAGGTATTATGGTTACTGTACAGTGGGAGGTATGTCAGGCTGTGATGGTTACTGTACAGTGGGAGGTATGTCTGGCCGTGATGGTTACTGTAAAGTGGGAGGTATGTCTGGCCATGATGGTTACTGTACGTGGGAGGTATGTCTGGCCATGATGGTTACTGTACAGTGGGTGAGAATTCGGGCCGTGATGTTTACTGTACAGTGGGAGGTATGTCTGGGTGTGATGGTGACTGTACAGTGGGAGGTATGTTGGGCTCTGACAGTTACTGTACAGTGGGAGGTATATCTGGCCGTGATGGTTACTGTACAGTGGGAGGTATGTCGGGCCTTGATTGTTACTGTACATTGGGAGGTAAGTTGTGCCGTGATGGTTACTTTAGAGTGAGAGGTATGTCGGGCCGTGATGGATACTGTACCGTGGGAGATATTTTGGGTCGTGGCAGTTACTGTACAGTTGGAGGTATGTCAGGCCGTGATGGTGACTGTACAGTGGGAGGTATGTCGGGCTCTGACAGTTACTGTACAGTGTGAGGTATGTCTGGCCGTGGTGGTTACTTTACAGAGAGTGGTATGTCGGGCCGTGATGGATACTGTACCGTGGGAGGTATGTTCGGTCGTGAAAGTCACAGTACAGTGGGAGGTATGTCGAGCCGTGATGGTTACTGTACAGTGGGAGGTATGTCGGGCCGTGATGCTTACTGTAGAGTGGTGAGTATGTCGGGCAGTGATGGTTACTGTACAATGGGAGGTAGGTTGGGCCGTGATCGTTATTATTCAGTGGGAGGTTTGGCGGGCTGTGATAGTTTCTGTACATTGGGAGGTATGTATGGACGTGATGGTTACTCTACAGTGGGACATTTGTACAGTGAGAGGTATGTTTGGTCGTGACAGTTAATGTTCAGTACGAGGTATGTCAGGCCGTGATGGTTACTGTACAGTGGGAGGTATGTTGGGCCGTGACAGTTACTGTACAGTGGGAGGTATGTTGAGCCGTGATGGTTACTGTACATTGGGAGTTATGTAGAGCCGTGACGGTTACTGTACAGTGGGAGTTATGTCTGGCGGTGATGGTTACTGTACAGTGGGGGTTATGTCGGTTTGTGATGGTTACTGGACAGTGGGAGGTATGTCGAGCCGTGATAGTTACTGTACAGTGGGAGGTATGTCTGGCCGTGTCAGTTACTGTACAGTGGGAGTTATGTCTGGCGGTGATGGTTACTGTACAGTGGGAGGTATGTCGGGCCGTGATGGTTACTGTACAGTGTGAGGCATGCCGGGCTGTGATGGTTACTGTACAGTGGGAGGTATATCGGGTCGTGACGGTTACTGTACAGTGGGAGGAATATCTGGCCGTGATAGTTACTGTACAGCGGGGGTTATGTCGGTTTGTGATGGTTACTGGACAGTTGGAGGTATGTCGAGCCGTGATAGTTGCTGTACAGTGGGAGGTATGTCTGGCCGTGACAGTTACTGTACAGTGGGCGGTATATCTGGCGGTGATGGTTACTGTAAAGTGGGAGGGATGTCGAACCGTGATGGTTACTGTACATTGGGAGATATGTCTGGCCGTGATGGTTACTGTACAGTGGGAGGTATGTCGGGCCGAGAGGCTTACTATACATTGTGAGGGATGTCGGGCCGTGACGGTTTCTGTGCTGTGGGAGGTGTGACAAGGGCGTGATTGTTACTGTACAGTGGGAGGTATGTTAGGCCGTGATGTTTACTGTACAATGGGAGGTATGTCGGTTTGTGATGATTACTGTACCGTGGGAGGTATGTCGGGGTGTAATGGAAACTGTACAGTTGGAGTTATTTTGGGTCGTGATGGTTACTGTGCAGTGGGAGGTATGTTTGGCTTTGACGGTTAGTGTACAGTGGGAGGTATGTTAGGCCGTGATGGTTACTGTACAGTGTGATGTATGTTGGGCCGTGACAGTTACTGTACAGTGGGAGGTATGTCGGGCTGTGATGGTTACTGTACAGTGGGAGGTATGTCGGGCCGTGATGCTTACTGTATAGTGGGAGGTATGTCGGGCCGTGTCGGTTTCTGTATAGTGGGAGGTGTGTCGTGGCGTGATGGATTCTGTACAGTAGGAGGTCTGTCAGGCCGTGATGGCTACTGAACAGTGGGAGGTATGTTAGGCCGTGATGTTTACTGTACAGTGGGAGGTATGTCGGTTTGTGATGATTACTGTACCATGGGAGGTATGTCGGGGTGTAATGGAAACTGTACAGTTGGAGTTATGTCGGGTCGTGATGGTTACTGTACAGTGGGAGGTATGTTTGGCTTTGACGGTTAGTGTACAGTGGGATGTATGTTAGGCCGTGATGGTTACTGTACAGTGTGATGTATGTTGGGCCGTGACAGTTACTGTACAGTGGGAGGTATGTCGGGCCGTGATGCTTACTGTACAGTGGGAGGTATGTCGGGCCGTGTCGGTTTCTGTATAGTGGGAGTTGTGTCGTGGCGTGATGGATTCTGTACAGTGGGAGGTCTGTCAGGCCGTGATGGTTACTGTACAGTGGGAGGTATGTCGGGCCGTGATGGTTACTGTACCGACGGAGGCATATCGAGACGTGGTGGTTACTGTACAGTGGGAGGTATGTTTGGCCGTGATAGTTACTGTACAGTGGGAGGTATGTCTGGGTGTGATGGTTACTGTACAGTGGTATGTATGTCGCCATCTGGCAGCTACTGTACAGTGGGAGGTATGTCTGGCCGTGATGGTTACTGTACAGTGGGAGGCATGTCGGCCCGTGATGGTTACTGTACAGTGGGAGGTATGTTGGGTCGTGACAGTTATTGTACAGTAGGAGGTATTTCAGGCCGTGATGGTTACTGTACAGTGGGAGGTAAGTTGGGCCGTGACAGTTGCTGTACAGTGGGAGGTAAGTCGAGCCGTGAAGTTTACTGTACAGTGGGAGGTATGTTGGGTCGTGACAGTTACTGTACAATAGAGATAGGTCAGTCCGTGATGGTTACAGTACAGTGTGAGATATGTCGCCCCGTGATGGTTACTGGACATTGGGAGGTATGTTGGGTGAGCGATATGTCGGGCCGTGATGGTTACTGTACAGAGGCAGACATATCGGGCCGTGATGGTTACTGAAAAGAGGGAGGTATATCGGGCCGTGATGGTTATTGTACAGTGGGAGGTATGTCTGGCCGTGATGGTTACTGAACAGTGGGATGTATGACGGGCCGTGGTGGTTAATGTGCAGTGGGAGGTATGTCTGGCCGTGACAGTTACTGTACAGTGGGATGTATGACGGGCCGTGGTGGTTAATGTGCAGTGGGAGGTCTGTCTGGCCGTGACAGTTACTGTACAGTGGGAGGTATGT
>NW_025212652.1:0-9542 GCF_004010195.1 Chiloscyllium plagiosum | reverse complement strand
GGTTACAGTACAGTGTAAGATATGTCGCCCCGTGATGGTTACTGGACATTGGGAGGTATGTTGGGTGAGGGATATGTCGGACAGTGATGCTTACTGTACAGTGGGAGGGATGTTGGGCCGTGATGGTTACTGTACAAAGGGAGGCATATCGGGCCGTGATGGTTACTGAAAAGAGGGAGGTATATCGGGCCGTGATGGTTATTGTACAGTGGGAGGTATGTCTGGTCGTGATGGTGACTGAACAGCTGGATGTATGACGGGCCGTGGTGGTTAATGTGCAGTGGGAGGTCTGTCTGGCCGTGACAGTTACTGTACAGTGGGAGGTATGTCGGGCCGTGATGTTTACTGTACATTGGGTGAGATGTCTGGCCGTGATGTTAACTGTACAGTGGGAGGTATGTCTAGGTGTCATGGTTACTGAACAGTGGGAGGTATGTCGGGCCGTGATGGTTACTGTACAGTGGGAGGTATGTCGGGCCGTGATGGTTACTGTACAGTGTGAGGGATGTCGGGCCGTGACGGTTACTGTACAGTGGGAGGTGAGTCGGGGCGTGATGGTTTCTGTACAGTGGGAGGTATGTCTGCCCGTGAGGGTTACTGTACAGTGGGAGGTATGTAAAGACGTGATGTTTACTGTACAGTGGAAGGTATGTCGGTTTGTGATGGTTACTGTACCGTGGTAGGTATGTCGGGGTGTAATGGAAACTGTACAGTGGAAGGTATGTCAGGCCGTGTTGGTTACTGTACAGTGTGAGGTATGTCTGGCCGTGACAGTTACTGTACAGTGGGAGGTATGTCGGGCCGTGATAGTTACTGTACATTGGGTGAGATATCGGGCCGTGATGTTTACTGTACAGTGGGGGGTATGTCTGGGTGTCATTGTTACTGAACAGTGGGAGGTATGTCGGGCTCTGAAAGCTACTGTACAGTGGGAGGTATGTCTGGCCTTGATGGTTACTGTACAGTGGGAGGTATGTTGTGTCGGGACAGTTCCTGTACAGTGGGAGGTATGTCGTGCCGTGATGCTTACTGTACTTTGTGAGGTATGTCGGGTCGTGACGGTTTCTGTACAGTGGGAGGTGTGTCGGGGCGTTATGGTTTCTGTAGAGTGGGAGGTATGTCGGGCCGTGGTGGTTACTGTACAGTGGCAGGTATGTCAGGCCGTGATGGTTACTGTACAGTGTGAGGTATGTTGGGCCGTGACAGTTTCTGTACCGTGGAAGGTATGTCGGTGTGTAATGGAAACTGTACAATGGGAGGTATGTCGGGCCATGATGGTTACTGTGCAGTGTGAGGTATGTTAGGCCGTGACAGTTACTGTACAGTGGGAGGTATGTCGAGCTGTGATGGCTACTGTACAATGGGAGGGATGTCGGGCAGTGATGTTTACTTTAGAGTGGGAGTAATGTCGGTTTGTGATGGTGACTGTACCGTGGGAGGTAATTCGGGGTGTGATGGAAACTGCACAGTGGGAGGTATGTCGGGCCGTGAGGGTTACTGTACAGCGGTAGGTATGTTGGGCTTTGACGGTTACTGTACAGTGGGAGGTCTGCCGGGCTGTTACGTTACTGTACAGTGGGAGGTATGTCGGTCTGTGACGGTTACTGTACGATGGGAGGTATATCGGGCCGTGATCGGGCCGTGATGGTTACTGTACAGTGCGAGGTATGTTGGGCTGTGACAATAACTGTACAGTGGGAGGTATGTCGGGTCGTGACGGTTACTGTACAGAGGGAGGCATATCGGGCCGTGACAGCTACTGTACAGTGGCAGTTATGTCAGTCCCTGACAGTTACTGTACAGTGGGAGGTATTCCGGGCCGTGATTGTTTCTGGACAGCGCCAGGTATATTGGGCTTTGACGGTTAGTGTACAGTGGGAGGTATATTGGGCTGTGACGTTACTGTTCAGTGGGAGGTATGTCGGGCTGTGACGGTTACTGTACGATGGGAGGTATATCGGGCCGTGATGGTTACTGTACAGTGGGAGGTATGTTGGGCCGTGACAGTTACTGTACAGTGGGCGGTATGTCGGGCCGTGACAGTTACTGTACAGTGGGAGGTAAGTCGAGCCGTGAAGTTTACTGTACAGTGGGAGGTATGTTGGGTCGTGACAGTTACTGTGCAATAGGAGGTATATCAGGCCGTGATGGTTACAGTACAGTGTGAGATATGACGCCCCGTGATGGTTACTGGGCTTTGGGACGTATGTTGGGTGAGGGATATGTCGGGCCGTGATGATTACTGTACAGAGAGGTATGTCGGACCGTGATGCTTACTGTACAGTGGGAGGGATGTCGGGCCGTGATGGTTACTGTACAGAGGGAGGCATATCGGGCCGTGATGGTTACTGAAAAGAGGGAGGTATATCGGGCCGTGATGGTTATTGTACAGTGGAGGTATGTCGGGCCGTGATCGTTACTGTACAGAGGGAGGTATATCGGGCCGTGATGGTTACTGAACAGTTGGATGTATGACGGGCCGTGGTGGTTAATGTGCTGTGGGAGGTATGTCTGGCCGTGACAGTTAATGTAGAGTGGGAGGTATGTCGGGCCGTGATGTTCACTGTACATTGGGTGAGATGTCTGGCCGTGATGTTTACTGTACAGTGGGAGGTATGTCTGGGTGTCATGGTTACTGAACAGTGGGAGGTATGTCGGGCCGTGATGGTTACTGTACAGTAGGGAGGTATGTCGGGCCGTGATCGTTACTGTACAGTGGGAGGAATGTCGGGCCGTGATGGTTACTGTACAGTGGGAGGTATGTCGGGCCGTGATGCTTACTGTACAGTGTGAGGGATGTCGGGCCGTGACGGTTACTGTACAGTGGGAGGTGAGTCGGGGCGTGATGGTTTCTGTACAGTGGGAGGTATGTCTGGCCGTGTGGGTTGCTGTACAGTGGGAGGTATGTAAGGCCGTGATGTTTATTGTACAGTGGGAGGTATGTCGGTTTGTGATGGTTACTGTACCGTGGGAGGTATGTCGGGGTGTAATGGAAACTGTACAGAGGAAGGTATGTCGGGCCGTGATGGTTACTGTACAGTGGGATGTATGTTGGGCCGTGACAGTTAATGTATAGTAGGAGGCATGTCAGGCCGTGATGGTTAATGTACAGTGTGAGGTATGTCTGGCCGTGACAGTTACTGTACATTGGGTGAGATGTCGGGCCGTGACGTTTACTGTACAGTGGGGGGTATGTCTGGGTGTCATTGTTACTGAACAGTGGGAGGTATGTCGGGCTCTGAAAGCTACTGTACAGTGGGAGGTATGTCTGGCCTTGATGGTTACTGTACAGTGGGAGGTATGTCGGGCCGTGATGGTTACTGTACAGTGGGAGGTATGTTGGGTCCGGACAGTTACTGTACAGTGGGAGGTATGTCGTGCCGTGATGCTTACAGTACTTTGTGAGGTATGTCGGGTCGTGACGGTTTCTGTACAGTGGGAGGTGTGTCGGGGCTTGATGGTTTCTGTAGAGTGGGAAGTATGTCGGGCCGTGGTGGTTACTGTACAGTGGGAGGTATGTCAGGCCGTGATGGTTACTGTACAGTGTGAGGTATGTTGTGCCGTGACAGTTACTGTACAGTGTGAAGTATGTTAGGCCGTGACAGTTACTGTACAGTGGGAGGTATGTCGGGGTGTAATGGAAACTGTACAATGGGAGGTATGTCGGGCCGTGATGGTTACTGTACAGTGGGAGGTATGTCGGTCCGTGATGTTTACTGTACAGTGGGAGGTATGTTGGGCTGTGATAGTTAGTGTACAGAGGGTGGCATGCCAGGACGTGATGGTTACTGTACAGTGGCAGCATGTTGGCTCGTGACAGTTACTGTCCAGTAGGAGGTATATCAGTCCGTGATGGTTACTGTACAGGGGGAGGTATGTTGGGCCGTGACAGTAACTGTACAGTGGGAGGTAAGTCTGGAGGTGATGTTTACTGTACAGAGGGAGGTATGTCTGGCCGTGACGGGCACTGTACAGTGGGAGGTATGTCGGGCCTTGACGGTTACTGTACAGTGGGAGGTATGTCGGGCTGTGACGTTTCTGTACAGTGGGAGGTATGTCGGGCCGTGATGGTTACTGTACAGTGGGAGGTATGTCGGACTGTGACGGTTACTATACAGTGGGAGGAATATCTGGCCGTGATAGTTATAGTACAGTGGGGGTTATATCGGGTTATGATGGTTACTGGACAGTGGGAGATGTGTCAAGCCGTGATAGTTGCTGTTCAGTGGGAGGTATGTCGGGCGGTGATGGTTACTGAACAGAGGGAGGTATTTCGGGCCGTGATGTTTAATGTACAGTGGGAGTTATGTCGGGCCGTGATGGTTACTGTACAGTGGGAGGTATGACCGGCCGTGGTGATTACTGTACAGTGGGAGGTATGTCGGGCCGTGATGGTTACTGTACAGTGGGAGGCATGTCGGGCCGTGACGGTTACTGTACAGTGGGAGGCATATCTGGCCGTGATAGTTACTTTACAGTGGGAGTTATATCGGTTTATGATGGTTACTGGACATTTGGAGGTATGTCGAGCCGTGATAGTTACTGTACAGTGGGATGTATATCGGGCCGTGATTGTTACTGTGCAGTGGGAGGTATGTCGGGCCGTGATGGTTACTGTACAGTGCAAGGTGTGTCGGGCCGTGTTGGTTACTGTACAGTGGGAGATATGTCGAGCAGTGATAGTTACTGTACAATGGGATGGATGTCGGGCCGTGATGGTTACTGTACAATGGGAGGTATGTTGGTCTTTGACGGTTAGTGTACAGTGTGAGGTATGTCGGGCCGTGATGGTTACTGTACAGTGGGAGGCATGTCGGGCCGTGACGGTTGCTGTACAGTGGGAGGCATATCTGGCCGTGATAGTTACTTTACAGTGGCGGTTATATCGGTTTGCGATGGTTACTGGACATTTGGAGGTATGTCGTGCCGTGATAGTTACTGTACAGTGGGATGTATATCGGGCCGTGATTGTTACTGTGCAGTGGGAGGTATGTCGGGCTGTGATGGTTACTGTACAGTGCGAGGTGTGTCGGGCCGTGTTGGTTACTGGACAGTGGGAGATATGTCGAGCCGTGATAGTTACTGTACAATGGGATGGATGTAGGGCCGTGATTGTTACTGTACAGTGGGAGGTATGTCGGGCCGTGATGGTCACTGTACATTGGGACGTATGTTGGGCACTGATAGTTACAGAACAGTGGGATGGATGTCGGGCCGTGATGATGACTACACAGTAGGAGGGATGTTGGATCGTGATGATTGCTGTACAGTGGGAGGTATGTCAGGCCATGATCGTTACTGTACAGTGGGAAGTATGTCAGGCCGTGATGGGTATTGTACAGTGGGAGATATATTGGGCCGTGATGGTTACTGTACAGTGGGAGGTATGTCGGGCCGTGATTGTTACTGTATTGTGGGAGGTATGTAGGGCCGTGATGGTTACTGTACATTGGGACATATGTCGCGCCGTGATAGTTACTGTACAGTGGGATGGATGTCGGGCCGTGATGGTTACTGCACAGTGTGAGGTATGTCGAACCGTGATAGTTCCTGTACAGTGGGAGGTATGTCAGGCCGTGACCGTTACTGTACAGTAGGAAGTATGTCGGGCAGTAATGGTTATTGTACAGTGGGAGATATGTCGGGCCGTGATGGTTACTGAACAGTTGGAGGTATGTCGGGCCGTGATGGTTATTGTACAGTGGGAGGTATGTCGGGCCGTGATAGTTACTGTACAGTGGGAGGTATGTCAGGCCGTGACAGTTACTGTACAGAGGGAGGTATGTCGGGCCATGATGGTTTCTGTACAGAGGGAGGTATATCCGGCCGTGATGGTTACTGTACAGTGGGAGGTATGTCGCGTGGTGATGGTTACTGTACAGTGGGAGGTATATCTAGCCGTGATGGTTACTGTACAGTGGGAGGTATGACGGTCCGTGGTGGTTACTGTAAAGTGGGAGGTATGATGGTTACTGTACAGTGGGAGGTAAATCTGGCCGTGACAGTTACTGTACAGTGGGAGGTATGTCTGGCCATGATGGTTACTGTACAGTGAGGGATATGTCGGGACGTGATGGTTACTGTACAGTGGGAGGTTTGTCGGGCCGTGATGGTTACTGTACATTGGGAGGTATGTCGGGCTCTGACAGTTACGGTACAGTGGGAGGTATGTCTAGCCTTGATGGTTACTGCCCAGTGGGAGGAATGTCGGGCCGTGATGGTTACTGTACAGTCGGAGATAAGTGGGGCTGCGATGGTTACTTTACAGTGAGAGGTATGTCGGGTCGTGATGGTTACTGTACAGGGGTAGGTATGTCGGGTGGTGAGGTGACTGTACAGTGGGAGGTATGTCGGACTGTGACGGTTTCTGTACGGTGGGAGGCATATCGGGCCGTGATCGTTACTGTACAGTGGGGTGTATGTTGGGCTGTGACAATTACTGTACAGTGGGAGGTATGTCGTGCCGTGACGGTAACTGTACAGTGGGAGGTATGTTGGGCTATGAGAATAACTGTTCAGTTGGAGGTATGTCAGGACGTGATGGTTACTGTACAGTGGGAGGTATGTCGGGCGGTGATGGTTACTTGAAATTGGGAGGTAAGTCTGGCCGTAATGGTTACTGGACAGTGGGAGGTATGTCGGGCATGATGCTTACTGTACATTGGGAGGTATGTCGTGTCGTGACGGTTACTGGTCAGTGGCAGGTATGTCTGGCCGTGATGGTTACTGTACAGTGGGAGGTGTGTCGGGCCGTGATGGTTACTATACAGTGGGTAGTATCTCGGGCTATGATGGTTACTGTACAGTGTGAGGTATGGGGCCGTGATGGTTACTGTACAGTGGGTGGGATATCGGGCCGTGATGGTTTTTGTACAGTGGGAGGTATGTCGGGCCGTGATAGTTACTTGACAGTGGGAGGTATGTCGGGCCGTGATGGTTACTTGAAATTGGGAGGTATGTCTGACCGTGATTGTTACTGTACATCGGGAGGTATGTCGGGCCCTGATGATTACTGGTCAATGGCAGGCATGTCTGGCCGTAATGGTTACTGTACAGTGGGATGTGTGTCGGGCCGTGATGGTTACTCTACAGTGGGAGGTATGTCAGGCGGTGATGGTTACTGTACAGTGGGAGGTATTTCGGACCGTGATGGTTACTGTACAGTGGGAAGTATTTCGGGCCATGATGGTTACTGTGCAGTGTGAGGTATGGTTCCGTGATGGTTACTGTACATTGGGATGTTTGTCGGGCCGTGATGGTTACTGTACAGTGGGTGATATGTTGGGCCGTGATGGTTACTGAAAAGAGGGAGGTATGTCGGGCCGTGATAGTTACTCGAAATTGGGAGGTATGTCTGGCCGTGGTGGTTACTGTACAGTGGGAGGTATGTCGTGCCGTGAAGATTACTTGAAATTGGAAATTCTGTCTGGCCATGATGGTTACTGTGAGGTGAGTCTGTAAAATATGAAGGTATCCCCTGTTCCCCATAAGGACTGTCCACTGACCATCCTTACCGATGTATGAAATGGAGAGGTGTATCTGCAGCAGGCAGATCGGTGATGATGTGGTCAATTATATGTTTCCCTTTTATTGATTCCCCCATAACCTGCCGCAGAGCAGTCCAGCAGCCACCCGATGCAGCATCATTGCTGAGCACGATACTGGCTTTATACCACGGAGCTGTCCCCTCTGCCTGGCTTGTCCTGTCAGTGTGACATACTCTTACAGAGAGGGTGGTGATGTTGCCTGTTATTAGTCCTGTTCACAGACTCCTGCTTTACAGATAATATCTGACTGTTGCTTGATTAGTCTGTGGGATATATACGATTGGTCACTTTTACATTTTGTATAATGAAGAGTTAATATCACTTTGTTTCTTACA
The DNA here is from genome assembly GCF_004010195.1 of Chiloscyllium plagiosum. NCBI lineage: Eukaryota > Metazoa > Chordata > Chondrichthyes > Orectolobiformes > Hemiscylliidae > Chiloscyllium > Chiloscyllium plagiosum. Next base: position 1,660 of record NW_025212652.1, on the reverse strand, counting down.
TATTTTAAAATAAACCAAACATCCTTTTTTCGTTGAAAACCATTGAAGTGAACAATAATTGAATTACCAGAGCACACAGCTAACTATTATACAATTCAGTGAGTATAGTACACAGCTGATTGATGTTCAGATGAATGAACACATCATCTTGCAGGCAGCAAAGCTGTTGAAAATGACTTTGAGGAAAATCCTGAATTCAGACAGTGTTACTGGCCCTCACCATGACCTCCAAAACACCGGCCATCTCCAGAATCTGTCCAATGAGTTTCCAAACTGGAGCTGGGCAGTTACTGACATAATCCCTCACAATAGACTAGTTAGAGACATACCTGAACAACGGAGAGATGTGAGTGGGGAAAACTGGTCAATGGACTAGCACATGGCGCTGATCCAGACGCAGTTTAACATTTGTTACAACGATCTGTAAACCGCCATGTCCTGCAAGTATATCTGTTCTGGTATGGCACCTAAACTCTGTAATTCTTCACCTTGGACCTGATCCTGAATGAAGGTGTTAGAAAGGTGATGGGATCATGCAGCACATGGCATCTTACATTGAATCCCTCACAAACCATATCCAGTGTATGTTAGCCCCAACAATGTCAGTATCCAAACAGAATTGTGCAGCCCCATTGATGGCCAGCATCATCCCAGCCCAATGACCTTGTGTGTGAATTGATTTGGAAATCTCTGTGGAAATGTTTGCAGCATTGTTATAACTGTTAACAGCAAAGTGTCTTCACTGAAGTTTCGATAGCCTTTCATAATATCAACTTTTAAATTGTCCAATAAGCACAAAAACCCTTGTACTTAATAATAATTTGGTCTTGGGTGTAGCAATGAGATTTATCATTTCAATGCTCCTTACTGTGAGTTGTGCACTGTTTTCATCACAATGTTGTTATAAAAGTGAACGGAATAAATGGGTGGATTTTAGATTAGATTACGTTTCCACACTGTAATGTAATCTAATCTAAAATCCACCCATTTATTCCGTTCACTTTTATAACAACATTATGATGAAAACAGTGCACAACTCACAGTAAGGAGCATTGAAATGATAACTCTCATTCCCACACCCAAGACAAAATTATTATTAAGTACAATGACTTTGAAAATATACAATTATTTTCTCTTGTATTAATATTTTGAACTAATAGTCACTCTTGCTCCTCAGATGCTGCCTGAACGGCTTTGCTTTTCTCAGAACCACACTTTTTGACTCTGATCTCCAGCATCTGCAGGGTTTGAGCTATAGCTGGTGGTTGAATGGGCTATGGCTATTTTCCCTGGAATGTTGGAGACTGAGGGGTGACCTTAAAGCGATATCCAAAATCATGAGGGCGATGAATGGGGAGATAGACAAGGTCTTTTCCCTGGTATGGGGAAGTCCAGAACTAGAGGGCATACGTTTAGGTTGGGAAGGGAAAATATAAAAGAGATGCAAGGTGCAACCTTTTCACACAGAGGGTGGTTTGTGTATGGAATGAGCTGCCAGAGGATGTTGTGGAAGTTAGTACAATTGCAACATTTAGATGGTGCCTGGATAGGTATATGAATAAAAAGGATTTAGAGGGATATGGGCTGAGTGCTGGCAGGTGGGACTAGATTGTTTGTTATCTGGTCAGCATGGACGGGTTGGACCGAAGGAACTGTTTCC
>NW_025212651.1:24121-27948 GCF_004010195.1 Chiloscyllium plagiosum | reverse complement strand
TTTTCACAGACTACACTATAAACTATAGTTCCTGCAGAAGAACTTGTTGGGATTACTGCTGTTTGTCATTTTAATAAATTACCTAGATGTGGGCATAAATGATGTGTTAGTAAATTTAATGATGATACTAAGGTTGGTGAAGTGTGGATAGTGGTAAAGGATGTTGCAGGTTACAGAAAGACATAGATAAGCTACAGAACTGGGCTGAGAGGTGGCAACTTGAATTTAATGTGCAAGAGTGTGAGGTGATTCATTTTGGAAGGAGCAAAAGGAATAAAGAGTACTGGCCAATTGTAAGATTCTTGGCAGTGTCCATGTATGTAGATCACTGTAAGTTGCCTATCTGTTTAATAGGCTTGTGAAGAAGGTGTAGAGTAGGTTAGATTTTATTGGAAGCGGGATAGAATTTCGGAGACACATGATCAAACTGCAGGTGCACAAAACTCCGATGTGGCCGCACTTGGAGTACTGTATATTTCTACTTGCTACATTACAGGAAGGACGTGGAACGTTTGGAAAGGGTTCAAAAGAGATTTACGAGGATGTTGCCTGAATTCGAGGGAAGGTCTTAAAAGGAATGTCTAAGGTAGTTGCCGCTGTTTTCATTCTAGAGAAGAAGGTTGAGAGCTGTCTGAATTGATCTAGAAAAGATAATCAGAGGTTTAGATAGGGTGGAAAGTGTTATGAATTTTTAAGTGTACTATACCTTCAAGAGAGTTGAAAGGCTGGCTAGAGTACTGGAAAAATTAAAAATGTAATGTTTGGTCAAACAGTATCTGGCTTGCTATGAGACAAATTCAAATTCAAATTCAGCCAATCAGTTTAAATAATGTGCCAAGATGCCAAATGCTAATCAAGTTTGTATTTACTGTTTTTACAATATTGAAACCAATGAAACAATCCAATCTTTTGGGGTATAAATATCAAACAGTTTGAACGGTTGGTCAGAGCGGCAAAGAGCAGCAAGCCGCCAACAAGTCCAGCCTGGTAGCAGAAAGATCTGCTCTCTGACAGGGACCTTTATCAATCAAAGTCCTGGGAAGCAGAATCCCCAAGAATAAGAAAAGAAGACAGGATTATGGAAAAGAATCGACAGCTGCCTGGTTTTGAAATAAGAGTTTTTTTTAATCGGACTATTATTGTAGAGGTGGAGATATCAGTGTGCATATCAATCTATTGGTGCGTAAAAACGGCGAACTTGCACAATTTTGGGAAATACCATGATGACTTTTGACAAGGTAAGGGGCTTTTCGGTGATTAAACAGAAGAACAAATGTCTGTGGGTAAACAGTTTGCAGGTGCCCAAATTGACAGAATGGATCAAACCCGTTCAGTTATCAGGCCAAAAGCAGCATTTTTACCCAGGCAACAGTTCAAATGCTGCCAATTAACTTAAAACGGCACTTGGAGATTAAGGATCCATTTTAGTGTTAACAATATGAAACCAATCATATAATAAGAATTTCTTGAGTCAAGTAGATATATATATAATAGAGAGGCAATTGGACAGAGGGGGAGAGTTAACTGCTATTTGAAAAAACGATGACAGGGAAGTGTCCTCTGTGAATGAAATATTGGGGTCTCACAAAAAATCTCCATGCTCTGCCTAAAAAGCTCTACCCATCAATACACAACACGCTGAGCAAATATTCTTGAAACCAGAAAACAACTGAGAAGGCATTTCAGACAGAGAAAGACGAGGGAATAAGATAAAGAAATTTCAAGAAGATTCCATTCTGGATGAAATTTGAGAAACTAAGTTTTAATTTTACTTTTAGTAATAATGGATTTATGAGTGGAATCCGCATTAATGAAACCGCTTATCAGGAAAATCTTGTTTTTTTTCAAGAATAAGTAATTAGTTACAGACTGATTGTTCAGCTTGTTAGTCATTTGTTCACTGTTAAAGTTAGGATCATAGAATATGTAGAGTAGGGAAACAGGCCCTTCGGACGAACACTGACCCTCCAAAGAGTAAACCACTCAGATGCATTCCTCTACACTATTAACTATATTTACCCCTGACTAACGCACCTAACTTACACATCCGTGAAAACTGTGGGCAATTTAGCATGCCCAATTCAAGTAACCTGCACATCATTGGCTTGTGAGAGGAAACAGGAGCACGTGTTTGAGCCCACACAGACACGAGTAGAATGTGATAACTCCACATAGACAGGTGCCCGAGGCCGGAATCGAACCTTGATCTTTAGCGCTGTTAAGGCAGCAGTGCTAGCTCCTGAGCCACCGTGTAACCCATAGACAACCGAATAGTACTTGTTAATTACAGAATGCGTGAAAGGATTCAATTTCATTGAACCACTCCTTTATAACAACCTGGGTGTCAAAAATGAGGTGGGTTACATCACTTGTCACACTCTCTTCACTGGGTGCATTGCTTTTAATTATCAGATGGATGTTGACCTCCACTTCGTTATATTATAGAGAGTTCGAAGTGGGTCAAGTGAATGATATATTGGTATATGGGGAATAGCAGGAAACATGTGTCTGTGTTGGAATAGATTGGTCATTTGAATGAAAAACAGTGCATTAATCCAATGGAGAGATTGCAAATCTGAGGCACAGAGGAATCAGGCACCTTGATAACAAAACAAAACACGTTGCGTGCACATCATAGGGAGGCAATATAAATTTTCAAACCTTTTGAAAGAGAATACATTCAGGATTAGGGAAGATATCCTACAGTTTTGTAAGGTACTGTGAGACCACATTAGGAGTTTTGAGGGCCCAATGACATGAAAAGCAGTCCAGAGAAGATTCACTCAACTGATTCTTGTGAAGAGCATTTATCTCTGGAGGAAACATTGTCACATTGGCCTTGGATCAGTTGGAGTTTAGGCAAATGACGCATAATCCCTTTTAAACCCATAATATTCTGAGTAGTTTATTCAAGTTGAATGCCTAAACAATATTTCAATTTGTGCGAGAGATTTCCAGAAATGGATGGACTCCTGGAAACTGGAGAATATCCCAGGGAAGGAGTTGGTGATTGTTTTAACCATCTCAAAGGGTTCTGCGTCTATGGGAACTTACCTCCCAGAGAGTGATGAAAGGTAAGACATTGAATATTCTTAAGACACAGTCAGACAGTTTATCGGCTATGAATTATGAATTAATGTTATAGGGCATAGCAGGAAAGTGTGTTTCTGGCCACAATTAGATCATACATGATCTTATCACATCGCAGACTCGGTTCAAGATGTCCAATCACTTATTCCTGATCTTAGTTTCTTCGTTGCTATTGCCCATAGATACTGACAAATGATGAAAGCATTCTCAAGCGCACAAAGGCTCTCCCTTTCAGAATGATGAGTACAACTTGCAAATGTGATTTTTAATCAGCACTGCGAAAGCACTCGTGGAAATTTCATGGAGTTACAGAAAGATCAGATGCTTACGTCAAAGTAAAAGCCTCATTAAAACTGCGTTACAAATCAGATAGGTTAGAATGGATGCCTTTATTAGAGCAGATTCCTGTCAGTTGTTCTTGTAAGGTGAATTCCATTAGCAAGACCAGCATTTATTGCCTATGTCTAATTTCCATTCAGAATATGGTGGTGAACCCCAGTGATCCTCGCTGGAGACATTCACTGTCTCCCTCAGCAATCCTAACCTATGGTGTGACCAGTTCACTAAATGTGCTATCCACTACCTCCTCAGCATCGCGGATGCTCCACAGTGAGTACATCGGCAACTCCAGAGCCGTAAACGGTCAAACAACAGCTGCAGCTGGACACATTTCTTGCAAGTGTAAGAGTCAGGAACGTCAGACACGTTCCTAAGCTCCCACATCAAGCAATAGTCAC
>NW_025212651.1:18312-23620 GCF_004010195.1 Chiloscyllium plagiosum | reverse complement strand
CGGCCTGTCTCCCCAACATAGAGGAGGCCACATCGGGTGCAGCGGATGCAGTAAATGATGCGTGTGGAGGTGCAGGTGAATTTGTGGCGGATGTGGAAGGATCCCTTGGGGCCTAAAAATTAGACTTTCTCATTGCTAGGACTAAATCTAAAGTTGCCCAATCTCTAATGGATTGTGCTATGTTAAATTTAAAATGAGGAGTTGTGGGTGGTATTAATTGCACATTTGTCATTGAACGTTCCCACTTTTGAACGTATGATGTAGGAAGGACATTGATGAAGCAGCTGGAGATGGCTTGGCCTGGGATATTTCGCTGCAGATCTGGGCCCTTGTAATGCAGTACTTGGAGGTGCATAGTAAAATAGGGCCGAGTCAGCATGATTTCGTGAAAGAGAGGTCTTGCTGAAAAGTCTGCCAGAATTATTTCAGATGATAATGTTAAGTTTGACAAGGAAGGATGTGATTTTGATTGGCTAATTGGGACTCTGTGAAATATGAATCTGCCTTAAATTGAATTTTGTTCATCCATTGGTTACAAGTTGAATAAGGAGAGATATAAAAACATTAAAAAATTTAAAAAAACAAATTCAGCACTAGCTAAATACAATAACGATGGTGGGTCGAGGGATATTTTATTTCTGCGTCGTGTGTTCGCTGGAGACATTCACTGTCTCACTCAGCAATCCTAACCTTTGGTGTGACCAGTTCACTAAATGTGCTATCCACTACCTCATCAGCATCGCGGATGCTCCACAGTGAGTACATCCACAACTCCAGAGCCGTCATACGGTCAAACAACAGCTGCAGCTGGACACATTTCTTGCAAGTGTAAGAGTCAGGAACGTCAGACACGTTCCTAAGCTCCCACATCAAGCAATAGTCACATGCCACGCGTCTGAGGTCTCCTGCCATTGTAAGCTTAACTTTATATGAACTAACTAAAACCAAACAATGCACTTAAATAAATGAAAAGGATGGATATGACATAAAAGCTTTATCTTACAGGATCTTTTTCTCCTCGTTAGTGGTGGTGGTGGGGGGGTGTTAGGGAGATATACGTGTAATATCTCGGTATAACAACAGCCCAGATATAAATTAAGCCCTATCCTACCCAGAAGACCTCGCTTTACTCCTGCTCCTTTCCTCGCTGCTCTGGAAAAATGGAGTTCGTTGTCAAGCAGGTTTGGTGGAGGTGATAGATATCAGATCCTGTTATCACTGGACTGATTCAGAGGACTCCTCTTTCGCAGTTAATGAACTCACTCTTAAGTATTTATTGTCAAGTCTGTCCATTTTAAAGAAAAAGTAATTGCCAGAGTTGTGCTGAAATGATATTTAAAATTTCACGCAACAAGACTATTCAATGTGCCAATGAGGTTAGGAATAGGATGTCAGTCGAGTGAAATACATGGGAAAAGAACTGGTAGAGGAGGCAGCACTTCCGACATGTGTATCATTGGGATTCCCGAGTCCCTCTCTCAAACAAATATCTATAATATTAAAATAGCAGTTATATATACTGACCCAAGCTCCTGTAATGGTTATAATATCCAAGTCCCACATACCTATTCACACTCTGAGTTCATCGGCCTTACTTGTCAACCATCTTGCATTGAAACAGTTGTAATTTAATCCAACAGACATTCCTTGCTCTCTGTCGTGTTCCAGCCTAGCCAGTCTCTTCACTTTTCTGTTTCTGATTACTGTATTTCTTTCCAGCCTCACACTTGCCTTCCTACTGTTGAGGATCCCACCCTTCCCCAACCCCAGACAAACTAGTTGAAACCCTACCTTGCAACACTAGCAAACCTGCCTGTCAGGATATTTGTCCCTTTCCAGTTCAGGTACAACCCGTCCTTCCCGAACAGATCACCTCTGCCCCACAAAAGATCTTAGTGATCCAAAAATCTAAATCTCTGCCCCCGAACCAATTATTTAGCCACCCATTCAACTGACATATCCTCCTGTTCTTACCCTCACTAGCACAGAGCACTGGAAGTAAACCGGATATTACCACTGTCGTGGTCCTGCCTTTTACCCTATTTCTTACTCTCTACAATCACTCTGCAGGACCTCATCACTATTTCTACCTGTGTCATTTGTATTAATGTGCACAATGACTTCTGGCTGCTCCCCCACCCAGGTGAGAACGTTCTGCAGCCGCTCTGCGACATCCTGGATACTGGCGTGTAGGAGACTAAACACCATCCCGGATTCCCATTTGCAGCCAAAGAATCTCTTGTCTGTCACCCTCCCTATAGAGTCTGAATAATTACTTCTGATGTTATTCTGCTCGCACAAACTTCTGACAATGGGATTTCTTCCTGAAACAGTTGTATTTGGCTGAATTGCTTTGTTTCAGGCAGTGGGAGTTTTCCAATGAATCATCATCAGGATTCCTCCATGAGTGGGAAAGGCGATTTTTTTTCACTCCCACACGTTGCCGTGATGAGCGACAGGGAAACAGCAAGGGAGCAATAGACTGTTCCTTCACAGATAGGCTACATTTTTCCATCTCGAAGTTAAATCAATAACGTTATCAGACCCCAAACTGTATCATGTGAGCTCTCCTTGAACATTGTCCGAACTATATGACTCCATCGCATTCTCGACTCCAGGTCAGTGCATTATTGCTGTTGTCGTACACAGAATCAATTCATTAACAATAAATGGCCCTACTTTTTTTGAGAATCTGTTAATATGTGCCTGCATAATGTAAAAATAAGCGTTTCATGTCTTCACAATATCTGTGTTAAAATGAATATGTTTTATTCTTAAACAAATACAGAAATTACTGGAAAAGCTCAGCCTCTCTTGCAGCATGTATGACGAGAAATCAGAGTTCAATTTTTCAGTCCAATGACCTTTCCTTTCAATCTGAATTATTCTGAAATTATATCCCCAGTTTTAATCTCCCACACAAGAAGAAATATCCATCCGGTATTCACCAACTATACTCTTCTCAAGGTCTTAAATGGTCAATACAACAACCCTCATTCTCAGGCTGAACTGTTAATTCTTCATAACGTAATGCCTTCATCCCAAGAATGAGTAAAGAGAAAAATTTTTTGAAACTTTTCGAAAGCAATTTTGATTTTTTAAATTCAGTTTAGGCAATTATAACTACACATAATACTTCAGATGTGATCTCAGCAATGCCCTGCACTGATGCTGAAAAACACCGTTAAGATCATACCCAACACCCCTTGCCCGAAACAGAATCATTCCATTAACCTTCCAAATCATTTGCTGCAACTGCAGAGTAATTTGATATGGGTCATGTGCTAGAACACACAAATGTCTTCGTACCACTGAGTTCTGCATTCTCCTTGCATTTTAAATAATTTTCTGTTGTTTTGTCTTTTCCCCAAAGTAGAAAATTCCCATCGTATATATATATATAGTACTGTTATCTTTTTCTAGTGACGGTTTGCTCACAACTGTCCTCTGTCTGTGTGCCATTGCTTGATGCTCTGACCTCCCCCGGTCTGTGTCCCATTGCAGACGTTCTGCACTCCCCCTGTCTGCATCTCAACCCCATTGCAGATGATCTGCCCTCCCCCTGTTTCTACCCCATTGTAGATGCTCTGCCCTCCCCTTGTCAGTGTCCCACTGCAGACGCTCTTCCCTCCCCCTGTCTGTATGCCATTGCAGACGCTCTGTCTTCATTTGACATTTATTGAATGACTATCCTGGTGCATGAACAAACTGAGCTCTATCCCTTTCATCAAATTCATTGGTATCGATTGTAATTGTTTGATGACATCACACAGATCCCTGAAGAATTCCACTAGTTACAGCTTTCCAAACACAACATGAGTAATGATCTCTATTCTGTATTTCCTGACGCTCCCTCAGGTGCCCCTTGACCTGTCACTCTATCCATGCCCTTCAACATTTTATAAACTTCTAAAAAGTGTAAATGTGACTCCATTCAAGACGAATGGCTGTGCTTTCAGTCATCCTGCGTCTAAGTTCTCAAATGTAGTAGTCGTACCTCGTCCTTCCCCATAAAGGCACGGTTCGAAAAAGAGTTTAATCAACTTGTTCAAACATATTATGAAAAAAAAAGCTCTGTGGGCTTTGAGACTGGAAGTTTCGGCCCACTAAGAGTGACACGGCCATCATTCAGCATTAGCCGCTGAATCAGCAACATGATGCTCCTGTGTGTTTATTCATCAGCCTGTTGTAACATGCTGTGATACACCTCCACAGGACATGAATAACACCATCTTCTCCAGTGATAGGGGCACTACCAGACAGTTATGGACTGGAATCGAATCCAGAGCTCCTCCTCAGAAACGTGAGCACCACCCATTAATCAAGGCCTAAACCATGCCCAGATTTTGGGGCTTATTTTAAGTGTATGGATTTATTAAATTCTGGTTAACATTACGGATTGCACCTTAACCAGAAGGGCATCAATATCCTGGGGTGTAGGTTTGCTAGCAATCTTCGGCGGGGTTTAAACTAATTTGGCAGGGGGATGGGATCCGGACTTGTAGTCCAGCAAGTAGGCTAGCTGTTTGTCAGGATGTCCAAGAATGTAGGGAGGCTGTGAAGAAGATTGCACTGACAGGGAATACTTGCGGACACAGGGATGGGTTCAAGTGCATATACGTCAACGCAAGGAGTATCAGAAATAAGGTGGGTTAACGTAAGGCGTGGATCGGTACCTGGGACTACGATGTTGTGGCCATCACGGAAAAGTGGATAGAAGAGGGACAGGAATGGTTGTTGGAGGTTCCTGGTTACAGATGTTTCAGTAGGATTAGAGAGGTTGGTAAAAATGGAGGGGGGTGGCGTTGGAGGGGGTGTGGCGTTGCTAATTAGAAATGGTATAACGGCTGCAGAAAGGCAGATCGAGGGGGATCTGCCTTTAGAGGTAGTATGGGCTGAAATCAGAAATAGGAAAGGTGCAGTCACCTTGTTGGGTGTTTACTATAGGCCCCCCAATAGCAGCAGAGATGTGGAGAAACAGATTGGGAAACAGATTTTGGAAAGGTGCAGAAGACACAAGGTAGTAGTCATGGGCGATTTCAACTTCCCAAATATTGATTGGAAGCTCTTTAGATCAAGTAGATTGGATGGGGCAGTGTTTGTGCAGTGTGTCCAGGAAGCTTTTCTAACGCAGTATGTAGATTGTACAACCAGAGGGGAGGGCATATTGGATTTGATACTCGGTAATGAACCGGGACAAGTGATGGGCTTGTTAGTGAACATTTTGGTGATGGTGACCACAACTCTGTGACTTTCACCTTGGCTATGGAGAGAGATAGGTGCGTGCAACAGGGCAGGTTTTACAATT
>NW_025212651.1:0-13476 GCF_004010195.1 Chiloscyllium plagiosum | reverse complement strand
AGAATAATTGCTCTTGAGTATGTTGCACTTGTTCATTGCACAGATTCTGTCAGACAGGCAAACACTGCATGCTGCTGAAATCATTGACACATAATCTAGACGCACAGATTAATAATATGGTGGTACCTCACAAAGGAAATTGATGTAATTGAACGAAAATTATCGTCATTTTGTGATAAAAGCCCCATCCGCTTGCTTCATGTCCTTCAGAGAAGTCAATGCGTTATACTTCCTCAGACATGTCTGTGCAAACCCACAGCAATGTGTTTTCCTCTTTAATGTACTTTGGAACAGCTGAACCAGGAACTCAGTTCAAGATCAGCATAACATGCTGGCCTGACCATGGCTGCACACATCCCGTGAGAGAAGAACAAATTTAAATTTAGCTCCCTTCCACTGCCTGTTTTTCTTATTCCTACACTTTATTTCCATTCAGGTCAGTGACCATTCCCTATTTCAAGTGCAGTCTTTATGAATGAGTCTCTCCCCAATAGAGATGTTCATCTCCACGGGCATCTCTGGTGCTGGCTTTACTCATGCTGACATGCAGTTGTAAGGAACTTTTAAATTCCACAATAGTGACAATGCATAATAAAGATAGAGAGACCAGAAAGTGAGGGAAAGGAATTATTGTGATCATCACTGAGAGTGTGGTTGTGGCAGTATTTGGAGTATTATGGACAGAATTTTTATCCTCGAAAAGGAATTATCTCATTGCAATGGAGGCTGTGTTAAGGAATTTCACAAGATTAATCCCTGGGTTGATGGTAAAAGAGGAGTGAGTGAAGGTTAATCTTTAGCACTGTAAAAGAATAAGAGGTCATTGCATTGAAACTTGATGGTGATGGACAATCACTCGTTATGTGCTACATAGACACTAAGAATGTGATACATTCCATGGCTTGTATTTTTATTTTTACTCAGGATGCATGATTCTGGATATTTAAGTGCCTCTGAGGATAAAATCTTCAGTCAAATCCTGCTTTGATATTAGGGTCAATCCCTCTTACCTAAGCAGGTCAGTTAAACACTTTTGTTAATGCTAATACGTGATAGTGTCTGTGTGGAGAGTGTTTTCTTCTCACAGAGGGTAGTGAATGTCAGGAATTCTCAGATCCCGAAAGTTCGGGGAGTGAGATCACTCCATGTATTTAAAGAGGAGGTAGATGGATTTTTGACCTGTCAGAGAGCTGAGGGGCCTGAAGAATAGCGCCTTAAAGAAGAGGTAATGCCAACAGTTGGTCAGCCATGATAGCATACAATGGCGTGAGCATCCAAATTACCTATTCCTGTTTCTTATGTTCTCCTATTCTGTCTTTGGAAAGTGAATGGTTGTAATTTTCCTAGAAGTATTGTTATTGAATGTTGGGGACAGTGAGAGAAACGTATTTTGTGAGCCATCGCTGGGAGAGATATGGCCCGATATTCACAGTGAATCTGGATCTACAACATGACCAACAAATGAAACACTACTTGCAGAGAGGAGACACTCTTTAAAGAGGTGGGAGACCACTTTCATACACAGCTTGGATTTCCCATCACATTTTCCAACCCACAGCAAACCACACAGTGTTGAGGGACTGAATGATATCCTGCAATACTGCGGACCAGTTATTTGGAGCACGTGGTCTCTATCTGCTCCTATACAAGTGGTTTTAAGGACTGAATGGAACAGTGGAACAGAGAACTGAGGAGCAGGAGTGGGTCATTAGACACTTTGTCATTGCTCGACCAGACAATAAGATCATGGCTGATTTGATTGTGGTCTGCGCAGCACTTTTCTGTCTGTCCACAATTTTCCTCCATTCACATGTCTGTCAAATGTAGCAAAACACAACTTTGAACAAATACAATCATCCAGGCACAATACTAGGGAACTGCACAAAGCCAAAGTACACATGCAGCACAATTCTGGAAGGCACCAGACATTTGTCTAACAGTATTGTTCCCATTCCATTAATTCTGCTGCAGTTTATCATTTTAGATTTGTTCATGGAATGTGGGTGTGGTTGATAGGCCAACATTTATGGACTGTGTCTAATTACGCTGGAAGTGGTGTTGTTGAGCTGCCATCTTGGGATGAAACCTCTGAGGAAGAGAATTCCCGTTTGAACAGCCCGTGCGAATTTCTCATTTCTGCTCTGACAAATGTTGGAGGGTCACAGTGTCCTTTTCCAGCCCCACTTCTCCACTCTTTACAACAGGTTTGAAGTGTAATCTAAGCAATTCTCTCGAAAAATGTGAGACACAGAGTCATACACATACACAATCGCACATGTCTGAAGATGAAAAATAATAGAAAAAGGTTTCCAGGGTTTCATAGTAGTTGAACTCATTTCAAATGGAAAAGAGATAATGCGTCCCAACTGATACTCTGTCTCCGACGTTATTCTCAAACAAGGTGCTGGTATGAGACTTCTTCCTGGAACAGTTGGATTTGGCAGAATTTCCATTCCTTCAAGCAGTGGACCGATTCCAATGGATCTTCAACAGGAATGCTGCAAGTTTGGAAAAGATGACTCAGGGAATTTTTACTCTCACATTTTGCTGTCAGAAGGAACAAAGTGAGAGAGAGAGGGTGCAATAGACTGTGGCTTACGACCATAAGATCATCGTATATAGAAACAGAAATTAGGCCATTCAGCCCATCGAGTCTGATCCACCATTCAATTATGGCTGACAAGTTTCTCAACACCATTCTCCTGCTTTCTCCCTGCAACCCTTGATCCCATTAAGAAACTAACTATCTCGGCCTTAAATATACTCAATGACCTGACCTCCACTGCATTCTGTGACAATGAATTCCATAGATTCTCCACTCTCTGGCTGAAGCCGTTAATCCTTACATCCATTCTAAAAGGATTTCCCTTTACTCTAGGGTTGCATCCTTGGGTCCTAGAGTCTCCTACCAATGGAAGTCTTCTCACCATCCGCACTGTCCAGGCCATTTAGTATTCTGTATGTTTCAATTAGATCCCCCACATCCCTCTGAACTCCATCAAGAACAGACCTAGGGTCCTCAAACGTTCTCATAATTTAAGCTTTTCATTCCTGGGACTATTCCCGTGAATCTCCTGTGAACTCATTCCAAGGTCGGCACATCCTTCCTGAGATATGGAGCTCAAAACAGCGCACAATACTCCAAATATGGTCTGACAAGAGCCTTATAGAGCCTCAGAAGTACGTTCCTGCTTTTATATTCAAATCCTTTCCAAATAAATTCCATTACTGCATTTGCCTTCCTAACTACTGATTCAACCTGCAGATTTACATTGAGAGAATCCTGGAGTAGAACTCCCAAGTCCCTTTGCACTTCAGACATCTGAATGTTCTCGGTAGTCCATGTTTGTATTCTTCCTAACAAAGTGCATGTTTCCACAATTTCCCACTTTGTACGCCATCTGCCACTTCTTTTCCCATTATCTTAACCTATCCAAATCCATTGTGAACCTCCCTGCTTCTTCGACATTACCTGTCCCTATACGTATCTTTGTTTCATCTTCTAACGGAGCCAGACTGCCTTCAGATCCTTCTTCTGGATCGTTAATGTATAAACTGAAAAGTTGTGGTCCCAACACTGAGCCTTATGGTATGCCACGTGTCACCGGCTGTCATCCTGAGAAGGACACTTTTATCGACACTGTTTGCTTCCACCAGCCAGCCAAACTTCTATCCATGCTAGCACCTTGCCTCTAACACCATGGGCCCTTGCCCTACTCAGTAGCCTCCTGTCGGCACATTGTCAAAGACCTTCTGGAAGTCCAGGTGAATGACATCCATTGGCTCTCCTTGTTCTAAGCAGATCCCCAGGACCTGAACAGGTGCACCCTAGAACTCTGTGGGAAGTTGGAGGAGTGATTGCTGGGCTTCTTGCTGAGAGATTTGTACCGTTGATAGTCACAGGAGAGGTGTCAGAAGACTGGGGTTTGGCAAACGTGGTGCCACTGTTTAAAAAGAGTGGTACAGACAAGCCAGGGAACTATAGGCTAGTGAGCCTGACGTCGGTGGTGGGCAAGATGTCGGAGGAAATCCTGAAGTACAGGATGTACATGCATTTGGAAAGACAAGGACTGATTAGGGACAGTCAACATGGCTTTGTGCGTGGGAAATTATATCTCACAATCTTGATAAAGTTTTTTGAAGAAGTAACGAAGAGGGCAGAGCACAAGATGTGATCGAAATGGACTTCAGTAACGCGTTCGACAAGATTCTCCATGGGAGACTGGTTAGAAAGTTTAGAGCTCACGGAATACAGGGACAACTAGCCATTTGGATACACAACTGGCTCAAAGTTTGAAGACAGAGTGTGGAGGTGGAGGGTTGTTTTTCAGGCTGGAGGCCTGTGAACAGTGGAGTACCACAAGGGTCAGTGCTGGGTCCTTTTTTTGTCATTTGCATAAATGATTTGGGTGAGAGCGTAAGTAAGTATACAGATGACAACAAAATTGGAAGTGTAGTGGACAGGGAAGAAGGTTACCTCAGAGTACAACAGGATTTTGATCAGATGGGCCAACGTGCTGAGAAGTGGCAGATGGAGATTAATTCCGATAAATGCGAGGTGCTGCCTTTTGGGAAAGCTAATTTTAGCAGGACTTATACACTGAATGGCAAAGTCCTGGGGAGTGTTGCTGAACAAAGAGACCTTGGAGCGCAGGTTCATAGCTCCTTGAAAGTGTAGTCGTAGGTAGATATAATAGTTCAGGCGGCGTTTCATAAGCTTTCCTTTATTGGTTAGAGTAATGAGCATTGGAGTTGGGAGGTCATGTTACAGCTGTACGGGATACTAGTTAGGCCACTGTTGGAATATTGCGTGGAATTCTGGCCTCCTTCCAGTCGGAAATATATTGTGAAAATTGAAAGGGTTCAGGAAGGATTTACAAGGATGTTGACAGGGTTTGAGGATTTGAGGTATATGGAGAGGCTGTACAGGCTGGGGCTGTTTTCCCCTGAGCGTTGGAGGCTGAGGGGTGACCTTATAGAGATGTACAAAATTATGAAGGGCTTGGAGAGTATAAATGGACAAAGTCGTTTCCCTGGGGTCGGGGATTCCGGAACTAAAGGGCATAGGTTTAGGGTGAGAGGCAAAAGATGTTGGGTGGCACAGTGGCGCAGTGGTTAGCAATGCTGCCTTACAACGCCGGAGGACTCGGGTTCAATTCCCACCTCAAGATGTGCAGACTTGCTGTGTGGAGTTTGCGGGTTCTCCCCATGTCTGCGTGGGTTTCCTACCACAATCCAAAAATGTGCAGGTTAGGTGAATTAGCTATGCTAAATTGCCCGTAGTGTTAGGTGTAGGGGAATAGATGGCGGGTCGGTGTGGACTTGTTTCCATGCTGTAAGTAATCTAAACGTAAAAGAGACATAAGGGGCAACTTTTTCACACAGAGGGTGGTACGTGTATGGAATGAGCTGCCAGAGGATGTGGTGGAGGCTGGTACAATTGCAGCAATTGAAAGGCATTTGGATGGTTGTATGAATAGGAAGGGTTTGCAGGCACTGGGTCGGTTGGAAGAGATTGGGTTGGGATATCTGCTGGACATGGACAGATTGGACGGAAGGGACTGTTTCCATGTTGGACATCTCAATACCACTATAACTGACGCAGTCAGTTCGTAAATGCAATTAGTGTGAATGGTATTTGGTGGAATACGTGTAAGTGGAAAGCTAAAGTTAGGTTGGAGTTTGTTTAACGGTATTGGAATATAGAGGTAAAGACATCATGAAGCAGTTGCATAGAGTGTTGGTGAGAACTTGAGGTATTGAGTGCAATGTTGGTGACATAATCTAAGAAAGATTACATTGATCACAGAGGACGTGCAATGGACATTCTCCAGATTAATTCCTCAGATGACAAGCATTTCTGATGGAGAGAGTTGTCTTGCGACCTCTCCAGTTTCAATGCATGACAAGTGATCGCAGTGAAATTTCAAAAATCTATGATATATGTGATGAGGTGGAAATAAACAGGGTGTTTCTCTCGTGGTCTACTCTATATTTAAGGCAAATAATGACAGGATAAGGGATATGCCATTTAAAACCGTAATAAGGAGGAAATCCTTCCCTCGGAGGGAACTGACTGACACAGGGGAATGGAAGGGCAAGATTAAGGAGAATCCCGAGATATTCTTCACGTATATCAAGTGTAACAGAACAACCAGGGAACATGTAGGGCCTATTACTGACTTGCCAAGCTGCATACAAACTCAACCTCCTGGTAGAAGGCTGTTTGGTGACAGGAGCCCAATTTCCCCTGGTGTACCGCAGAGATCAGTGCTGTGTCCCTTATTATTTCTGGTATTCATAAATGATGTGAAGGTGAAGTGGTAGGAGGAGTGTGATAAGTAAGTTTCTGTTTGACACAAAGATTGGCCGGGTGGTTGGCAGTGAGGAGGAAGGTCTCATGTTCCAGGAAGATACAGATAGAATGGTCAGTTGGTAAGATCAATGGCAGATGGAATGTAACGCTAATAAATATGAGGTGATACACTTTGGAAGAAGGAACCAGACAGGGGAGTACTCAAAGAATGGCATCACACTAGGAAGCTCAGAGCTTGCTTCTCCACACATCCCTGAATGTGAGTGGATATGATAATTGATGAATTCAGCATGACTGTAGATAAAGCCTTTATTCATTGACCCAAAGATTATACGAGTTTTATATAGTACTTTGGTAAGGCCAAATGAAATATTGTGTGCAGTTCTGGGAGCCACAATACAGGAAGGATGTGGTTGCACTGGATGAAGTGCAGAGGAGATTCACCAGGATGTTCCCTGAGGTGGAACATATGAGCTGTGGAGAGAAGCTGGGTAAGCTCGAGTTATTTATTTTAGAGCAGAGGAATTTGAGTGGGTAAGTAATTCAGGTTTAATAATACAAGATCATGGACAGGGTGATTAGACTACAGCTGTTCTTTTTAGTCGAAGTGTCACCTTCCTTCCAGTCAGAAACCAGGGAATGGAGAATGGAGAACATAGAAACATGACACAACTACTTCAATTATGTCTTCATGAAAAAAGACATAAACAAAACCTACCCAGCAATAGGAGAAAATCTGAGTCTGATGAGAAAATGATGCAGAATGAAATAGTAAATAAACTATTTTGGAGAAATTATTGGAACTGAAAATAATGGGCATAGAAAACAATCAACACACATTGACGAAATGGAAAACATATTTGAGAAACTGACTTGTAGATTAATTACAGAAAAAACAATAGCGGCACTGAACTTGGATTTTCAGCAAGAATTTTAATAGAGTCCCCAGCTTAGTGTGCAAAGTAAAAGCACATGGGATAGGGGTAAATATATGACCATGGTGTTAAAATGGGAGTGTTGACAGGAAACAATAAGTAGGAATAAATGGATGGTTTTCAGTTTGGAAGGCTCATGAGGCATTGCAATGATTGGTGCTGGGGCCCAGCATGAGGCATTGCAATGATTGGTGCTGGGGCCCAGATATTCAGAATACATCTCAAACATCTCGTGGACGGAAACAAATGCAAAGTTTCCAAGTCTGCTGATGGAACAAGGATTTTGAGAAGTGAGGAGGATGTGAAAAAAAATTAAAGGTGTTTGAAACAAATGGAGTGAATGAGTAAATATGTGGCAGAGGAAGAGCACTGTGGATAGATGTGATGTTGTCTACTTTGTTGGGAAACACTAAAATGCCAACCAACCATTTCAAAAGGGAGTGGTTGAGAAATATCAATCTATAAAGGGAACTGCACTTTTCTTTTGTTATTGTTTGGACAGACCTCTGAGTTCAATGCAGGGCAGTGAGTTCTGAAGACAGATGTCAATACTGGGAATACATTGGCACACAGACCAGTTTACGCAGACCCACCAAGTTCAGAGCTGTAACATTGAAAAGGATCTGGGATTTCCCTGTACACCAGTCACTGAAAGCAATATTGCAGGAGCAGAAAGCAGTTTGGAAGATAAATGGGGTGTTGACCCTCATTTCAGGGGGATTTGAGTCCAGGAGTAAGGGTGTCTCAGTGCAGCTGTACAGGCCCTTGGTGAGACCCCAACTCGAACATTGTGCAGTATTGTGTGCAGTTTTGGTCTCCGTACCGAATAAAGGACAAACCTGACATTGAGGGAGTGCAGCGAAGGATGACCAGACTGATCTCTGGGATGACAGGCTTCTAGTGGGAGCAGAGTTTGGGGCGACTGAGCCTGTATTCCATGGGGTTTAGGAACATGATTGGTGATCTCAGTGAGATATATAAAACACTGCCAGGGTTAGGTAGATTGGAAGCAGTGATGATAATTCCCCTGGCTGGGACGTCTAAAACAAGAGGCCACACTATTAGGTACAGACAGGTCACATTGCATTTGAATACGAATAAATGTCTGAACTCAGACACTGGTGAACCTGGGAATTCTCTCTCACATAAGGCTGTGGAAGACAAGGCACGAAAAACTAATAAGGATTTCTAAACACCGAAAGGATGGGGGGAGAGCAGGAGTATGGTGTAGCAATAAAGGATCAGCCATCGTTATATTGAATTGGATAGCAAACTCGACAGACCAAGGGGACTACCACAGTTCCTATTTTATAGCTTCACAAGGTAAATCACATTAAGGGATGTGTGCAGTGTGTGGGGAAAGTGCATTGAGGAGATGTTCAGACATTAACTGAAATGGGGCAGGCTCAATGGATGATAATTCCCCTGGCTGGGATGTCTAAAACACGGTGCCACAGTATTAGGTACAGGCAGGTCACAATGCATTTAGATAAGAATAAATGTCTGCACTCAGAGACTGGTGAACCTGGGAATTCTCTCTCACATAAGGCTGTGGACGACAAGGCACTGAAGACTAATGAGGATGTCTAGACACCGAAAGGATGGGAGAGAGAGCAGGAGTATGGTGCAGAAATAAAGGGTCACCCATCATTATATTGAATTGCATAGCAAACTCGACAGACAAAAGGGACTACCGCAGTTCCTGTTTTATAGCTTCACAAGGTTAATCACATTAAAGGATGTGTGCAGTGTGTGGAGAAAGTGCATTGAGGAGATGTTCAGACATTAACTAGAATGGGGCAGGCTCAATGTGGTGTATGGCCTATTCCATTCCCGACGTTTCTGAGCGGTCTGTGGGAAAGCTCTGTAGACGTTGTCACAAGTTCACAGGTGTTACGAAGGAGGTCTCTGCAGGGTCAACAGGACTGTGTTTCCCGTTCCCTTTTCCATACTGAGACTGGGGCTGGGTGTTCTGTCCAGTTTTATCGCTTAAGACCTCGGAGCAATTTGATTAAATAGAGTGTCTTGCTTGGCCTTTTCAGAGACCATTGAAGAGTTTATCACATGTCTGTGTGTGGAGTCACTTTTAGGTCAGACTAGGAAGGCACGGGAGACACACTTCCTGAAAGTATATTGGAAAAGCAAATTGGTGTTTACAATCGACATTGACTTCAAGGTCACTCTTACTGATACCAGATTTGAGATCTCGATATTTTATTAATTGTTTTTAACTTCCACCAGCTGCCAAAGCATTAGGCTTGTCTGGATTATTAATCCAGTGACTTCCAAAACAGCACCATCTCCTTTTGGGAACCGATCGGAAACGACACTGAGCTTGTTATGTCTGTGCTGCTTGACAGCTGTCAAAAAGAACTCCCAATTTGACTAGCGTGATGAGACTGAGAGGGTTGTAATTGGTCAGATTGTAATTATTCCCCGCTTAGGAACCGGACACACTGAGTAATTTTCCACATTGCCAGGGAGATGTCAGAGTTGGTGCTAGAATGAAACAGCTTCCCAAGGGACACGGCTTGTGCAACACAAGGCTTCAGTCCTATTGCAGGAATGGTGTCAGGGCTCATTGCATTTGTTGTATCTGCTGTGTCCAGCTGTTTCTTCATGCCATATCCAGCGAATTGAATTGGTTGAAGACTGGCCTCTGATTCTGTGGGCATCATGAAGACGGCGAGTTGAATCATCGGCTCAACACCCCTGGCTAGGATGGTGCAAATACTATTTCCTTGTTTTTTTTTACACTGATATGAAGAGCTGATCCATTAACAGAATGAGAATAATTGTGGAGCCCTCTCCACCAGTTAGTTATTTAAACGTCTATCACGATTTTTGGCCGGATGTGGACGGCTGCAGAGGTTTCATCTGGGTGTCTTGACCTTGTGATAATTTCTCTCTCTCTACCAAATGAATTGGTGTCATCTGATTCGATGGGATTCATTGTCGAATGTATCTAAGTCGAGTGAAGATCTTTGTTTATATACAGTTCTGACAGATCATAGTGAGAATTGGAGCTGCCTTTTTTTAGTGACATGGAGTGGCCGAAATTTAAAAGTCTACTACAGCTGTCTGTTTCTGAAGAGCCACAAAATAGCCAGACATTAAAATAGATTGCTTCAGCATTAGTGACAAAAGGGTCCTTGAGAAGGGAATTATTCCAAGGCAAAAGAAAGGATAATCTGATTCGTAAGATTCCGAAACTTGCCAACATAGTGCTAAAGAAGGTTATTTTCTTTAAAAAAAATTGATGATTTGTAACGGAACACAGATGAAAGAATGAAATTGTAGCACAAAAACTCTGAAGAATCACTACAAAAGGTAACTTATTCTGATCTCAGTAAGGATTCTTTTCAGCTACAAAAAGAGCAACTCAACAGAAGCTCGCTGCGCCTTTGAAACTAGTTACAATTGTAATAAGTTCGAGTTAAATGTTTGGTAAATAATCATGGACACAGATTTCAACATAATTATAAAACCTTAAAGAGATGCCTGGCATGTCTTGTCGAATTCGCTAAGAAAATGGTTAACAGTAGAGGTGATTATAATATTATGAATTTTGTAACAGAATCAACTTTTCTAATGTAAAATGTGATAACGGAATTTGATAAGAGATAGCCTGCCCAATGGAGAGTAGAATTCATGCAATCCTTCAAGAGAAACAATGAGGGATATGACTAAAAAGCGCACAGCCACGAACTTTGGAATGCATTATAGATAGATTCCAAGGACTAGATATAACAAAAATCGTTAAACGTTCGAAACAAATAAGAACCTTGCGCTGTCCATGCGGGTGTCCATCATTGATCAATAGTTTTACTAAATTGGTTCTGCAGAAGGCGAGTGGAGGGTACACTGACAAAGTTGTGTACGATCATTGCAACACAGAACAAATAAAAATACTGTATTTTTACTGTAAAATCGAAGTATGTTATTGATTCGCCTTCTGATCTGAGCTAACGATTAAGGAAAGGATTGTCTTCTCATGTCAAAGCCAGATTCGAGGAAGTTCCTTTGGTAGTCTCCCAGCATTAACCAGGTTTTGCTTGATTTAAAGTCCATTTCGTGCTTGTGTCCTGTCTGCCTCCAGAGTCTTTGTCCCGAGCTTGGGAATCTCGCTCCTACAATAAGCAAGGACATACAGATCATAGGGTAAAGGAAAAACGTAGACTGAGACAATCAGGCTACGCCAGAAAGGGCATGCAATAGGCAACATCAATGTGAGCAAGATTTGCATTATTTGAAGTTAGAGAGTCTATTCCTTAGTTTAATAATGGCTGGGAAGATGCTGTTCATGAGCCGCTAGCTTCTGTATTGTCTGCATGGTGGAAGAGATTGTAGAAGATCCAGGGTTCTATGGGTCTTTGATAATGTTATCAGCCTTTCCGCAGCAGTGAGCTGTGTAAATGGATACAATGGATGGGACGTTGGTTTCCGTGATGGCATGGGCTGTGCACACAACCTTCTGTCATTTCTCTTACTGTCCTGGACAGAGCTGTAGCCACAACCGGGTCATTATGCACCCAGATAGTTTGCTCTCAGTGGTGCATTTGTAGACATTGGTGAGGGTCCTTGTGGACATGTCAAATGTCCTGAGCTGCCAGAGAAAGAAGAGGCATTGTTGTGCCATCTGGACTGTCACATCTGCATGGGAAGTCGGTTCTCGTCACTCCGAGCAACTTAATGCTTTCCACCCTTTCAAATAATTTGCATTGATGCAGATGAGGGCATGTTCTCCTCCTTTCTTTCTGAAGTCATTGATCAGTTGGTTAGTTCTGCCGACGTTGAAAGAAACGTTGGTCTCAGTGCAGCACATCCCCAAGTCCTCTATTTCCGTTCTGTATTTTGACTTGCCATCATTACATCTTTGTCCTACTATGATGGTGTCATCAGTGAACATGTCGATGGCATTCGTTCAAAATTTGGCAATGCATCATGGGTGTACAGGGAGTATCATCGGGGGCTGAGGACATATCCTTTGGGATTACAGTGTTGAATGTTGTCATGGAAGAGACACACTGACTTATTTTCACTGATTGTGCACTGTAGATCAAAAAGCTGAGGATCCAATTTCAGAGGGCTGAGCGAAGACTAAGGTGAGGGGGTTTTGTGATCAGTCTGAAGGGAATAATGGCGTTGAAGGTGAACCCATTTTCAATGTGGAGGAATCTGAGGTGGCACCCGCTATGGACCCATTCCACTAGTAGGAAAATTGTTTGGGGATCGAGGCAGGTCTGGAGGCTGGAATTGATGTGGGCCATGACTAGACTCTTGAAGCACTTATGCCCCCTTCAGTCTCCTGCGCTCTAAAGAGAAATGTCCCAGCTTATCCAACATCTCCCTATGACTCAGACCCTTGAGTCCTGGCAACATCCTTGTAAAGTTGCAGTTTAATACCATCCTTCCTATAGCAAGGTGACCAAAACTGAACAATATGTTGACCTTGGAAATATTTGGAATCGTAAGTTTTATTCTGCTCTCAATTATTATGCTGCTGTGATATTATTTTATTATTTGTGTTATTCTGAAATTTTATTATGCATTGACTCCTCTGACGGCAATCCCCTCGGGTGAACGTCCTCCTGACAGCTTGACCTTGAATCAATCTATTTTGTTTGGGCAGATATTTTGAGACCACTGCATATCAGAGAACAGGAAGAGATGATGGATGTTTGTGCGGTGTGTATCCTTTACTGGACCAGCTTCTCTCCAGCCACTAAAACTTTTATTGTCAGTCAGAGTACCTCAGCATTGTTACATCACAGAAGGAAGCTATTCAGCCCATTATAGGTGCATGAACATAGAACATTTCATCTCAGGACCTGCAACATCCTTCAGCACTGCCCACAGCTCCACCGACCTTACTGTGAACCGTAAATTTACTAAGTCATCCTTCCATTCCCTCATTCAGGTCATTTTCAAAAAGACAAACAAAAGTCGCCCCCAAACAGATTTTTACAGTATACCACTAGCGATTGAACTCCAGGATGAACATTCCCCTTTAACTTCCACCCTCTGTCTTCTTTCAGCTCGCCAATTTCTGATCCAAACGGCTAAGTCACTCTCAATTCCTTGTTCCGTATTTTCTGGGAAAAAAGTAAGGATTACAGATGTTTGAGATCAGAGTCGAAAGTGTGGTGCTGTAAAAGCACAACTGGTCAGGCAGCATCCGATGAGCTAGTTGAAAGTGGAGATGTCAGATGCTGGAGACCAGAA
>NW_025212650.1:14298-27932 GCF_004010195.1 Chiloscyllium plagiosum | reverse complement strand
AGGGGGGGGGATAGTTACAGATGTGTCGATTCCCGAGGGCGCAACCCTGGGTTTCCGTGAGTCTCTCTCTCACCACCTGACGTTCAGCGGCCTTGTGTACCCCACAAACACTGGGCGTGAACCAGGGGCCCGAGTGCAAGGGGGGGCGGCGTGAAGTCAGACCTAACCGCACCTGATCCTACAGAGGCCAATGCCTCGGGACCGCGAGGACAATGGGCAGAGCGTATAACCGCCGGTTGGCCCAAAGGCCCCGCGTCTCGGGCTGGTTTGGAGGACTTCCCTTCTTGTAGCACGCGTAGACCTCCCAGCCTCTACCGCGCACGCAAGGAAGGCGCTAAAACCGGGCTCAATGTACAATGGGGTCTCCTAACTCCCACTGCAGAGGTCAAAGCACGCGTAGACCTCCCAGCCTCTACCGCGTACGCAAGGAAGGCGCTAAAACCAGGCTCAATGTACAATGGGGTCTCCTAACTCCCACTGCAGAGGTCAACCAGGAAGGCTCGTTTGGTCGGTTTTTAAACAGGGGGGTCAATCTGTCAGGGTCTCGTACCTAAAGTCGTCAGTCACAGTAGCACATTGACAATAAACGACAATAATAATAATCACGCACACTTTTACTAGTGTTCCGCGACCCCAATCGCCCACGCGCGAAGGATCACACACACACACACACGTTTAAAGAGTACTCTACCGTTACACGACTGCCGGACTCACTCTGTTCACAGGTTCAGATAACGGCCGGCAGTGAAGTCCCTTGCGGGGCACTGGGAGACTTTTACACGAGAAGTAAAAGAGTAAAGATACTCACCCAGTGCCGTCGCAGGGATCCAGTAGCCGTCGTTATCCCGGACGAGCCCCCAATTGTTAGCGCGGATGAAATGATATCAGTCCGAGCCCAGAGTGCGGTTCAACAATCGGTAACATTTATTACTGCAGTAACGCCGGCGGAGGTCAACCGAGGTCCGAATCTCGGCTGCTGGCCTGGCTCCTGGTGGCGTGTCATTCATGCCGCCAGCACAAAAAATGGAAGGCCAGGAAGACCATGCTCCACGCCATCGACTCCTGGCGGGCGATCAGGCACCGTGAGCTCACAGGGCTCGAGTTAATGTGACCTTCTCCTGGGACTATCCAAAGGCCCCATGACTGCAGCATGACGGCCGGCGGAATGTACCGGGCGAGGAGCCGACTTTTAAAATATCGGCATCGACAACTAAAAGTATATAATATGAAGCTGCGCGCGGGAACAGCAGAGCAGCCGAGATTCGGACCTCGGTTGATCTCCACCGGCATTACTGCAGTAATAAACGTTACTTTTAGTAGTCAGGATGTGTGGGATTTGAGGATGAATGGGATGATAGTTCCCCATCATCACTGGAGTAGGTGCGAATAGGCTGTTTCCTGCCGTCCCAAGAGAGTTGCAGGGCACGCACAATAGGGTGCTAATTGGTTTATGTAAAACGGGTCCGGGTATTATCAGCTTGTCTCTCTCTGTGAGGGCAGGGACTAGCACCCCCCTTTGTTCCCTTGGGGTGTTGGTGTGTATTGGTCTGTCCGTTCCTGTCTGGTGGATGCCTGTCCTTTGTGTCAGAATGGCTCCGTATCGATGGGTATGTATGTGTTTCAGTCAGTCTCTTGATGTGATTAGGAGATGGGTTTCCATATTTAATTAATTCCGG
Organism: Chiloscyllium plagiosum; assembly: GCF_004010195.1. Classification (NCBI taxonomy): domain Eukaryota; kingdom Metazoa; phylum Chordata; class Chondrichthyes; order Orectolobiformes; family Hemiscylliidae; genus Chiloscyllium; species Chiloscyllium plagiosum. The sequence goes on along the minus strand of NW_025212650.1, from coordinate 26,256 downwards.
AGTTTTGGCCCATGAGTCATGGGTAGTGTTGGTCTAGTGTGGATTCTATCTGTCCTCTGTCTCCTATCTCCCAGTCACGTGGACAGACCGGCAGCTGCTGAGTTTTTGTGGGTTTTAAAGCTGCGACTGCTGTTTAAAACACAAAAATGAATTCTTATCATTTCCTGATGTAGGCATAGTCCCGTGGCAAATGCGGTCGGCTCTGATGCCCGCTTGCATGTTTAACTGTGCAATTATCCAAACTAAAAGAGATGTTAAGCAAATATAGTGCTTTGAAAAACATAGGCAAAAAGGCATCTTGTTGGAAAGTTGCCTGGAAATAAAAGATAGAATGTGATCACGACCATATCCACTGGATTTCCTTTTGATGAAGTCAAGTTGCTGACAGCCGTAGATAGTTTGTGCAACCTCAGTTCTGATTCCATTCAACCTACACTCGAGTTATTGGGAATTGGTCATAATCCACCTCTTCAGGTTTCGTAAGATAGTGAGAGTAACTGCTAAGTTGAAACCCTAACAGCTTTCAAGGCTTTTTTACTGACCTCCGGGTCTGTAATAATAAACTTCTAGATTCAGAAAGGATTGCTAAGCAGCCATTAGCATGGAGTCCCCATTGTTCTTTCAAAACCAGCTTTTCTAGTACTTAAGGGCCATAAACTCCATCTCTTATCTCCTTGAAAGCTTTGCTTTTGACTCCTTCCCCCAACCAACGCTTGATTTTTCTGTAAACAGCGGGTGGCTTACAGCACACATCAAACTCACTCTTTGATAAAAACCCTGTTCAATCCAGTAAATGTCCAACCTGTTCCATACCTTCCAATTTCTCCCCATAATCCTGAAATGTAAATATGTATTCCCAACATGCCACACAGATTCCAAACTAAATCATAACCATGTGGCTGAGAATTGATTGTGTAATACCTTAATCACAAATGCAATATTTCCATAATTTGTAATGAAAAAAAGGACACGAAGAACATGGATATAAAATTGGTGAATAATAGGAAACAGAGTAATGACTAATCGATGTTTTGTGGGCTGGAAGAATGTTTGTACTGGAGCTTCCCTACATCTGTATTTGGATCCTTGCTTTCCTGACAGATATCTATTAACGAGCTGGTGTGCACAGGGCACAATGTTGAAGTTTGCAGCTGGTATGAAACTTGGAAACTTAGAAAACTGTAAGGAGGATGGTGTAGAACTTTAAAAGGACTTCGATAATTTAGTAGGATGGGTGCACAGGTGACAGTTGAAGAACACTGAGCGACAATACAAAATAAAGGGCAATGCTCTGAACAGGATGCAGAAGCAGAGGGACTTCGGTACAGGAATATTAACAATGGCAGGACAGGGGGTTAAAAGCATGGTTAGTAAAACATAAAGCATCCTGAGCTTGCATAACAGTGGCACAGGCAAGGAGGTTATGGTGAATTAATAGAACATAGAACAGTACAGTACAGTACAGGCCCTTCGGCCCTCGATGTTGTGCCGACCTTTTATCCTACTCTAAGATCAAATTAATCCGCATACCCTTCATTTTATTATCATCCATGTGCCTATCCAAGAGTTGCTTAAATGTCCTTAATGTTTCTGACTCTCTACCCCTGCTGGCAGTGTATTCCACACACCCTTATTCTTTCTCTGTATTCTTTCTCTGGTAAAGAACCTACCTCTGACATCTTCCCCTAAACTCCCTCCAATCACCTTAAAATTGTGCCCTATCATGATAGCCATTTCTACCCTGGGAAAAACTTTCTGGCTATCTCCTCGATTCATGCCTTTAATCATCTTGTATTTCTCTATTGAGTCACCTCTCATCCTTCTTCGCTCCAATGAGAAAAGCCCTAGCTCCTCAACCTTTCTTTATAAGACATGCCCTCCAGTCCAGGCAGCAACCTGGTAATTCTCCTCTGCACCCTCTCGAAAGCTTCCACTTCCTTCCTATAATGAGGCAACCAGAACTGAACACAATATTCCAAGTGTGGTCTCATCAGGGCTTTACAGAGCTACAGCATAACCTCGCAGTTCTTAAACTCAATCCCCCTGCTAATGAAAACCAACACACCATACGCCTTCTTAACAAGCCTATCAACCCTGGGTGGCAACTTTGGGGGATCTTGACGTGGACCCCAAGATCCCTCTGTTCCTCCACAACCTGCCAAGAATCCTGCCTTTAACCCTGCATTCTGCATTCAAATTCAACCTTACTGTTTTTATTGGTAGAAGGATGGTGTTTTGGAGCCATGAGGTCATGCTGCAGCTATAGAAAACTCTGGCGTGGCCACATTTGGAGTATTGTGTACAGTTCTGGATACCACGTTTTAGGAAGGATGTGGAAGCTTTGGGAAGGGTTCAGAGGAGATTTACCAGGATGTTGCCTGGTATGGAGGGAAGGTCTTACGAGGAAAGGCTGATGGACTTGAGGCTGATTTTGTTCAAGAGAATAAGGTTGAGAGGTGAATTAATTGAGACATATAATATAATCAGAGGGTTAGATGTGTTGGACAGTAAGAGCCTTTTACCTCAGATGGCGATGACTAGCATGAGGGGACATAGTTTTAAATCGAGGGGTGATAGATATAGGACAGATGTCAGAGGTAGTTTCTTTACTCAGAGAGTAGTAGGGGCATGTAACACACTACCTGCAACAGTAGTAGACTCGCCAACTTTACAGGCAATTAAATGGTCATTGGATAGGTATATGGAGGAGAATGGAGTAGTGTAGGTTCAATGGGCTTCAGATTGGTTCCACAGGTCGACACCTGGATAAGTGTGAACTGATTCAATTTGTAAGAACATAGAACATTACAGCGCAGTACATGCCCTTTGGCCCTCGATGCTTGGCAACATCAAGGGCCAAAGGGTCTGTACTGTGTTGTAATGTTCTATGTTTTATGTTCTTACAAAATGAATTAGTTCACACTTATCCAGGTGGAACTCCATCTGCCACTTCTCAGCCCAGCTCTGTATCCTGTCAATGTCCTGTTGCAACCTACAACTGCTCTCCACACTATCCACAACTCCACCAACCTTCGTGTCTTTGACAAACTTACTACCCAGCCTTCGACTTCCTCATCCAAGTCATTTATAAAAATCACAACGAGCAGAGGTCCCGGAACAGATTCCTGTGGAACACCGCTAATTACCCAGCTCAAGGCTGAATACCTTCATTTACTACTACCACCCTCTGATCTCTATGGCCAGCCAATTCTGTATCCAGACAGCCAGATTTCCCTGTATCCCATGCCTCCTTACTTTCTGAATGAGCCTACTATGGGGAACCTTATCAAATACCTTGCTAAAATCCAAATACACCACATTCACTGCCCTACCTTCATAAATGTATTTTGTCACATCCTCAAAGAATTTAATAAGGTTTGTGAGCCCTGACCTGCCCCTCACAAAGTCATGCTGATGATCTCTGATCAAGCTATGCTTTTCTAAACAGTCAGAAATCCTGTCTGGGCCAAGAAATGGCAAATGCAGTTTAATATAGATAACTGTGAGGTCTTGCATTTTTGGAGGTCAAAACAAACTAGAAGTTTCATGGTGCATAGTAGAGCCTTAAGGAGTGTAGTGGAACAGAGGGACCTTGGAGTTCAGGTGCATGGTTCTCTGAAAGTGGAGTTACAAGTAGACAGGGCAGTGAAGAAGGTTTTTGGCCCACTGGCCTTCATCAGTCAGGGAACTGAGTATAGAGGTTGGGAAGTTATATTGCAGTCATACAGGACGGTGGTGAGGCCGCACTTGGAGTATTGTATTCAGTTTTGGTCTCCTTGCTAATAGAAGGATGTTATTAAATTGGAAAGAGTGCAGACAAAATTTACAAGGATGTTGCCAGGCCTCAAGGGTCTGACTTACAGGGAGAGGTTCAAAAAGCTAGGACTTTATTCTTTAGAGCTTAGGAGACCAAGGGGGAATCTTATAGAGGTGTATAAGGTCATGAGAGGTGTGGAGAGGGTAATGCAGTCAGTCTTTTTCCCAGAGTTGGGTAATTGAGGTCCAGAGGGCATCAACTAAAGGTTGGAGGGGAAAGAATAAAAAGGAACCTGAGGGATAACATTTTTACACAGAGAGTGGCATGCATATGGAATGAGCTATCAGCAGAAGTGGGTATATTAACCTACACATCCCTGAACAATCCACCTGACCTGCACATCTTTAGACTGTGGGAGGAAATTGGAGCACCCAGAGGAAACCCACACAGACACAGGGAGAATGTGCAAACTCCACACAGACAGTTGTCTGAGGCAGGAATTGAACCTAGGTCTCTAGTGCTTTGAGGCAGCAGTGCTAACCACTGTACCGTCATGCCACTCTTGAATTCTCTCCCACATAAAGCCATTGGGGCCAATTCCTTACATATATTTGAAAGAGTGCTAGACATGGCCCTTGTTACAGGGATAAAGGGATATGGAGAGAAAGTGCGGGTGGGATACTGAGATTGCATGATCAGCCATGATCATATTCCATGGTACTGCAGACTTGAAGGGCCAAAGGGCTTGCTCCCGTACCAAACTGTTCATGTTTCTATATCTCACACTGAGCCAGATCTATACAACTCCACACCAAATCTGATCAGTCCAAATCCACACTGAATTGAATCTGTGTCCAAATCCAACTTGCCCTCTCTCCAAGTGCCCTGAACTGGCTTTGGATCTGTCTGTACTGGATATAATTGTGATGAAATACCCCTGAACAATTTTAGTCAACACAAGCACGTTAATTGCTGGAGAAACTCAGCAGGTCTGCGAGCACTGGTGGACAGAGAAACAGAGTTAACGTTTCAGGTCCTGTATGATGGCCCTTCTTGGTTATGAGAACCTCTACAGATGCTGCCAGACCTACTGAGTTTCCCCAGCAAACTCGACTTGTTCCAGATTTTCAGCATCAGCAGGATGTTGCATTAATTCATGCTGTTGGTGACCAGTCAGTCCCAGGCACTGTGGGACATTACTGGAATTAATACGACGGACATTCGGGAGAGTTACACTCTTGTGAAGTTGTCCAAACAGATTGTATCAGTGTTGAGGCTGTGCTAAAAATGAAATTTGTAACAACTTTCAGCCAGGTATGTGACCAAACTGACTGTATGATAGTCAGCGGCGAAAATCAGGGTATATTTTCAGAGGGAATTGTGTATTGCTGAGCACAGAATGCACTGTAGTGAATAGGTCTGTCCCCGAGGCAATTTCACTGACTCCAGGAAAAACATTGAAACATCAGCACCGAGCAGCGGCTGCCCTGAAATGTGCGTTTTTTTTTTAAAACAGCAAATACAGTAAACAATAAGATCAAACCAATTAATGATCTCCCTGGAGCATGGCCTCACATAGAAATATGATCATTTTCCAGTGACTTGTAGAACGAGCTGAGAATTTCTTTCCGAAATGCACGGGATACCAAGAGGTCTGGTCTTTGCCATTTACTATCCAATCCTTGCAGCAATCGGAGTTCCAGGTGAAGCATTGGGAAGTATTCATCTCTGAGTGATTCAATAGTGAGCAACAGGAATTCTCCCATTTTACCAGCACATCCTATTTAACAGGACGCCGATCTCCCATTCAGTAATATATTGTGATTTTTCACACTGGATTGATTTCTCCTTTTGTGCTCTGTAATTGTATTGAGTTGCTATTTTTAACCTTATGATTTTTTTTTTCCCTGACCTAATTTCGCGCTGTTAATGCAATCATTCTCCCCTTTTCAAATTGCCTTCTCGTGCATTTGGTTTCTTTATCTTCCCTCTAATGCATTGTGTTTAACCGTGTTTTGTCTTTCTGAGATAGGTACCGTGTGGTAACGGTATATTTTTAAACTCTGTTTTATGTTGGGGAAGTCAGGGTGTTAATAGAACATAGAACATAGAACATAGAAGAATACAGTGCAGTACAGGCCCTTTGGCCCTCGATGTTGCGCCGATCCAAGCCCACCTAACCTATACTAACCCACTATCCTCCTATACCTATCCAATGCCCGCTTAAATGCCCATAAAGAGGGAGAGTCCACCACTGCTACTGGAAGGGCATTCCATGAACTTACGACTCGCTGAGTGAAGAACCTACCCCTAACTTCAGTTAATGTGATTCAATATTGTGCTGTTAACATTGGAACTGCGACTTGCTCTGGTATATCCAGTGTCAATGCAGATCCACTCTATATTGGACTATACTGCAAAGGGCAGGCTGCCAAAGAGATCATTGATGTAGTTCTGGCAGCATTGAAACTGTTTCTATGGGTGAGCTCTCACACTGCTATCACGGTGTATTTGAAGGTTTCATGTGTTATTGATCTGATTGCTGAAGGTGACTTCTTATATTGGAATAGTGGATCATATTGTGCCCTGAATCTTCCAGGGACTGAATAATTACCACCAATGAATCAATTGATCATGAGGATTGAACAAATGAAGCATTCAAAGGACAGTGGTAGGCGCCCAGTTGTTGACAGATGTAAATGTTTCTATACAGCTTTTTTCAGGTGTGTTATGACTCATCCCTGGAGCAGGAGGGACTTTCACTCAGAGATTACCACTGCACCCCAAAGGGAGTGATGCAAATATTTCAATGTTCTTCATGCTCATTGATGATGATTATTCATTTGTCCCTAACTCAGAGAGCACAGTGATTCTGTATCCAGCCTCTAAGAAGCATTGTTTCAGTTGAGCTCTCCATTTGCCACTTGCTGTTTGTGGCAATTTTAAACTGGTGCTTGTTGATTCTTTCTTGGTTTTGTTTCATGCCCCTGGCACCCAGTAATCTTCACTAGTTTCTCCATGATGAGTGAAACCACAGAACTGGGGCATCCCTCGCACCTAATGGATAAGTTCACATTGTAAATATTCACTGCAGCGAGGCAGTGAGGAAGGGCTACGTAGTTGGAGGGGGGGTTGGAGTTGGAGATAGAGGGTTGTTCACCAGCTGAGATTTTGTCATCTTCCAGTTCCAATGGTGCTGATCAACAACAAAGGTCTCAGTTAGTTATCAGGTAAAGAGCTTGGGATCCTCCATTGCACATTGCTGTAATTTCCACACTGAAGGCACAGGCCGCTCTCTATTTGAGGAACTTTCCAGTAGTTTGACTGTCAACTTTTCCAACTTAGAATAATTTGATAGTGATGCTTTGACTCTTCACTAACGTACAGCCCTTGTTCTTGTCAGTTACCTCAGTCAATGGTGGCCATTTTACTTTTAACATACTTTAATGTTTTCTATGTTTTTTGTTGATGTAATGTTTCCTTGTGTTCTCGGTGTTTTCTTGTCAGTTTTGATGTGTTTTGGGTTCCTTCGTGTCCTTTGTTAAGTCTTGTTGGTTTTTATTTCCTTGTTATGACATTGAAATGTCTTAGATAACTACTCAGTAAACAATTATCATTAAGGCACGCATGTGTTCTTACTTGGTATCTGATTTCAAAACTTCAAATTTTACGCAGAAGCCTGTAACATTGTTAATTTTGTTGGAGTCAAACTGATAACTTGCCCATTCCTCCTTTGCTTTTTTTCTCTCTCTCTCTCTATTGCAGCAAACTTGGCAGTGATTGTGATCTTGTCTCGTAGAACATGTGGTCTCTCAAGGTGCATCCTTTTCTACCTGTTGTCCATGGCAGTGACAGACTTACTAATCATGGTCACCGTTGTAATATTAAACCGAATTGTTGGGATTTATTTCCCATTCAGCTTCTTCTCTATGACTTCAATATGCAGCATCCGTGCAGCTTTGAATTTTGCTGCCATTGACATTTCTGCCTGGTTAACTGTCGCTTTCACCTTTGATCGTTTTGTGGCCATTTCTTGCCAGAAGCTGAAAATAACATATTGCACCGTGAAGACGGCAGCACGGGTTACAGTATTCATTTCCGCAGTGATTGGTGTGAAAAATACCTTTATGTATTTGGTGTATGAACCCATGTACGTAGTGAACAATGTAGCCTGGTTCTGTGGTGTAAAAGCAATATTTTATAACTCACCAGAATGGGCTGCTTATGACTGGATTCGGATCATTTTGACTCCCTGTCTCCCATTTATCCTGATTCTACTGCTCAATGCTCTGACCGTCCAACACATTCTAGCAGCAAATAAAGCCCGCAGGAGACTCCGGACCCAGAACAACGGAGAGAAACAGAGTGACCCAGAAATGGAGAAGCGGAGAACATCCATTGTTTTACTCTTTGCCATCTCGGGCAGCTTCATCCTGTTGTACTTGTTATTTTTTATGTCGACCGTCTATGCCCGAATTGCAGATCTCACTTATTCTGCAGGTTATGATTCCAGCAATTCCACTTCATATTTTCTCCAACAAATTGGACATGTGCTTCAGTTACTGAGTTCCTGCATCAATCCATTTATTTATGCAGGGACCCAGAAAAAGTTCAGAGGTGAGTTAAAGAAAGGAATGAAGTATCCTGTGAACCTATGTGTTAAAATATTTAAGCTCTGAGTACCAGATAATCTGTGATGAACTCGATATTGCAGAATGACGTCTTCCTGTCCATTTCACAAAAGTAGGCCAGTTTGAGACACACATTTGCTTTTCCACCTAAGAATAGTGTGAGAATGCAAGAAGGTGTTGTGAATGGTGGACTGCCTCATAATACATTTGCAAACTGTTCCCAATGAGTCCAAGTTTAGCTGCATTTTGCTGACTCATGCCTTGTGAATACCCACTAGCTTCAAAGCGCTGAAGGCCAGTATGAAGTTGGAATCAGCATGTGATAACTCAAGCAGGGAGTAATCAATATTATTAATACATTAACGTACAAATTAGGTGGAGAAGTGAATCAACCCTCAAGCCAACTCTGGCCTTCATTGGCTGATCTGTTGGTTCCTTTGTCAAATGAGAATCTAAGTACCACTGCCTGAAAAATATTCCCACTCACCTCCTCATCCAAGCAACCCCTCCCCCCCAACCCCGTACCCTCCATCACCTCATTATGGAGCAGAGTTCCCAAATTTGCACAGCCTTCTGAACCGGAAAAACAGCTCCTCGTTTCTGCCACAAAAGGATGATCCATAATGTATGTACAGTGCTCCCTGCCCATACTCACCCACACGGGGACATGTCGTTTCTACATCCACCTTGTCAAAACTGCTCAGAATCTTACACACTTCAATCAAATCTCCGCTTACTCTTTAAGTTAGTGGAAATAAGTCAACCCTATCCAATCTCTCTTGATAAGACAACACACTAATTCCAGGTTTCAATTCTGTAAATCTTCTTTTAATCACATCAGACTTATTTCCATCCTTCCTGAAATAAGCAGCCCAAAACAGAATGCAGTATTTGAGATGTGGTCCCACCAATGCTCTATATAGCTGAAACACAATTTACTGTATTTACTTTTAAGGTCAATTGCTCTCATAATAAAAGATAATGATCCCATCAGCCTTTTTAATTATTTGCTGTACCTGTGAACCTAATGTCTTGTGACTTGTACAACGCTTACTAGTTTGCCTTGCTACACACTGATAGTGTTATGAGTTTACTGTAACTTTAAGAAAGTAAAAGCTAGCAGTGGCAGCACCAAGTTATCTCAATAAGATACAATGTAATATATGCTCCAGCTATTGGGGTAGTTGGTTGCCTGGAAACGGCAAAACAGTTTCGAGGTTTAAATTATACCCCCAAAAATACCAAATTCTAATCAAGTTTGAATTTGATATATTGACAGTCTTAAAAACCAATGACACAATCCGATGCTCTGGGGTATAAGACCAGGGAAAAATTGAACAGTTGGGAGGAGAACGGCCAAGCCAACGACATCTGCAGACTGCCCAGAGAATAGCTCTTTTAAAAGCTACCTTTATCAATCAGTAAACTGTGAAGCAGAATCCACAAGAAGAAGAAAAGAAAGACTGAAATACACAGAAGGATGAAAGCTGGCTGGTTAGTGGGTGGCACGGTGGCACAGTGGTTAGCACTGCTGCCTCACAGCGCCAGAGACCTGGGTTCAGTTCCCGCCTCAGGCGACTGACTGTGTGGAGTTTGCATGTTCTCCCTATTTATAACTCCAGCCTGGCATTTCAGTGTTACATTGCATGCAGATCTGTTTTTATAAAAATAGTTCAGCCTGAAGCCAGTGAAAAGGAAAGCTGTCACTCAAATCAAAGTTAAACTTTAACAATGTATATCCATTGTGACAGCTCTCTGCTCAAATCATTATTTTGGAGCAAAACATAATCCCCTTTTTTGTAAATTCCCTTGTCCCCTCATAGGTTGGAATGACAATCTGAGGCAGGATGGACAGATGGAGAATAAAGGATGGCAGTTGCTAAGAATGTGAGCAAACTCCTACAGGAAGCTTTTGTTGTGATCACAGACTATTTGTTCATTAAAGGAGTGGAAACCATTCCTGTTGATGGAGACACAAATGCATTGATGATGCCTTGTAGCTCAGGAAATCGAGTGATGGAGCTGAAACTCACTTTCTTCTGTTATGAGGTAGTACAGTGGCTCAGTGGTTAGTATTGTTGCCTCACAGTGCCAGGCACCCGGGTTCAATTCCAGCCTCAGGTCACTGCCTGTATAAAGTTTGCACATTCTCCCCGTGTCTGCGTGGGTTCCCTCCGGGTGCCCCAGTTTCCTCCCACAGTCCAAAGATGTGCAGGTCAGGTGAATTGGCCATGCTAAATTGCCCGTAGTGTTAGGTGCAGGGGTAAATGTAGGGGTATGGGCGGGTCGATGTGGACTTGTTGGGCCGAAGGGTCTGTTTCCACACTGTAATGTAATCCTATAAGAAGTTTGGTTTTGTAAATCATAATTGGAGTTTTATCAGATGAGTATTAGATAAGATAGGTTAGAGTAAGGGGTTGTCAATAGTTGTTAGTTAATTATTCTCCATTATACTTTAAGAAATAAAGTTATTACTTTTAATTTAGCTAGTTCTTGGCCTATCGAATTTTCACATATTACTGCACGGGATAAATCTTTTCTGTGTTGCATTACATTAAGCAGGAGGGTTTTCCCTGTGTTGTAACAATAGATGGGAAGGCAAGTGGTGAAGATGACACAGTGTCTGCAGAGGAATGTAGACAGATTAAACGAAGGGACAAACTCTTGGCAGACAGAATATAATGTGGGGAAAGTGAAGTTATGGACTTGGGCAGGAAGAATGGAGGAGCAATATGTTATTTAAATACAGAAAAACTGCAGAAAGCTGCAGCATGGAGTAGTTTTCAAGTCTTCGTCCATGAATCATAAAAGCTAATGTACATGTTCAATGGGTAATAGGGAAGCAAATGGAATAGACAATGGGAATAAAGTATAAAAAGAGGAAAGTCTTGTTAAAGTTATATAACACCCTGGTTACACCATCCTCGATTTTGCAAACAGCTTTGGCGCATTCTGCGTTTGATGGTGGCAATGTAAGAGATGGTGATGGTGGACAGTATAGAATCATAAGATTCCAACAGTGTGGAAACAGGCCATTTGGTCCAACTAGTCCACAATGACCCTCTGAAGAGCATCCCACCCAGACCCACACCCTAAATTTCCCATGGCTGACCCACCTAGCCTGCACATCCCTGAGCACCATGGGCAATTTAGCACAGCTAATCCACCTAACCTGCACATCTTTGGACTGTGAGAGGAAACCCATGCAGACACGCGGAGAATGTGCAAACTCCACACAGACAGTCACCCGAGGCTAGAATCGAATGCAGGTCCGTGGCGCTGTGAGGCAGCAGTGCTAACCATTGAGCCACTGTTCCAGTGATGATGCATGCTGTGTGTGATGGAATGTGATGGTGTGTGATCAGATGTGATGGTGTGTGATGGTGAGATGCCGCATGATGCAGTGTCATCATGTGTGATGGTGTATGATAGAGTGTGACGGTGCTTATGGTGTATGATGGAGTATGATGATGTGTGGTGGTGGTGGTGGTGATGATGTGTGGTGGTGGTGATGGTGGTGATGATGTGTGGTGGTGGTGATGATGTGTGGTGGTGGTGATGGTGGTGATG
>NW_025212650.1:10994-14008 GCF_004010195.1 Chiloscyllium plagiosum | reverse complement strand
TGTGGTGTGTGTGTGGTGATGATGTGTGATGGTGGTGATGATGTGTGATGGTGGTGATGGAATCTGATTGTGGTGGTGATGATGTGTGATGGAGTCTGATGGTGGTTTTGGAGTGTGATGAGGTGTGGTGGAGTCTGATGGTGGTGATAGAGTGTGGTGGTGGTGGTGATGATGTATGATGGAGTCTGATGGTGGTATTGGAGTGTGATGGTGATGGTGGTGGTAAAGGTGGTGCTGGTGGTGTGTGAAATTGATATAAAGTGACAATGGTGACAGCTTGGTGTCTATCGTAGTGTCACAGACATGGCTGCTATAATGAATTATCAGAGGCCACGTCTAGAAATCATAGAATCTCTACAGTTTTGGGAACAGGCCATTTGACCCAAGAAGTCTACACTGACCCCCTGAAGAGTAACCCTCCCAGACTCAGTCCCCTACCCTATTACTCTACATTTACCACTGACTAATGCACCTAACCTACACATCCCTGAACACTATGGGCATTTTAGCATTGCCAATTCACTTAGCCTACCTTGAGATGTGAAAGTTGCTCTGACAACTGAAGCTGTTGCGTGGGCAAGCCCTGGGTGTGAAACCCTTTCACTAACCAGTCACATTAAAGAAGATCAGCATCACAAAATCATAGAACATAGAAACAGGAGTTGGCCATTTGTCCCCTTGAGCCTGCTCCACCATTCATTATGATCATGGCTGATCATCAAGCTCTGCACCCTAATTTCTGCCCTCCCCACCCATCCTCACCAGGTCGTGTTTGATCTCTTTAACTACAAGAGCTATGCCTACCTCCTTGTTGAAAACACAATGTTTTGTCCTCAACAACATTCTGTGATAATGAATTTCACAGACTCACCACAGAAATGTTTCTGCATCTCAGTCTTAAAAGGTCTACCTCTTATCCTTAAGGTATGACCTTCGGTTCGGACTTCGACACATTCGGGAACATCCCTCCTGCATCTAACCTGTCCAATCCTGTTAGAATTTTATAGGTTTCTATGAGGTCTCATAGAAAATCATCATCATAGAATCCCTACAGTGTGGAAATAGGCTTTCCAGCCCAACAAGTCCACACTGACTCTCTGAAGAGTAACCCACTCAGACACATTCCCCTACTCTATACTAACCTCTGACTAATGCACCTAACCTACACATCCCTGAACACTATGGGCAATTTAGCATGGCCAATTCACCTAATCTGCACATCTTTGGATTGTGGGAGGAACCAGAGGAAACCCACACAGACACGGGGAGAATGTGCAAACTCCACACAGACACTCACCTGAGGCTGGAATTGAACCGAGGTCCTTGGTGCTGTGAGGCAGCAGTGGCCTCACCAGTGCTAATCACTGAGCCACAATATGCTGTCCACATCTCTGTTCATTCTTCCAAATTCTAATGAATTCAATCCTAACTGACTCATTCTGTCCTCACATGTCAATCTTGCCATCCAATCAAACTGGTAAACCTGCAGTCCCCCTATAGCAAGAACACCCTTCCTCAGATAAGGAGACCAGAACTGCACACAATACTCCAGATGTGGCCTCACCAATGCCCTGTTTAATTGCAGTAATTGTCTCTGTACTTGAATCTTCTTGCTATGAAGGCTAACATATGGTTTGTCTTCTTTACTGCCTATTGCTCCTGCAAGAACACACAAAGGAAGCACATGGTAAGGCCAGTGCAGGAGAGAGAGAGAGAGACAGAGAAAGAAACTGACACCATAGTGTACCTGCACAGTTACTGCCTTTGCTGTTTGAATTCATGTATCGGTGGACATCGGAGTGTTTCTGGGAAAATTAACAAACAGTGAAATTCACAACTGATTTTGGAAGAACTGTTTGGGCGAAGGTCACAGCACAGAATCAGATAAGTTAATTGCTTTTAAGTGCAACTTACAGAAAGTCTGCAGTACTGAGTAGAGTGGGTTCTTCCTTGATTATATGTTTTTTGAGATATGTCTCTTGATTAAACTTGAAATGTAAGCCATAAATATTAATTTAACCTGGGGCAGTGTTTTGTAGAGGAATAACACGGTGTTATTTTCTGTGTCTGTAGATTGTGAAGGAACAAAAATTGCCTTTAATAGAGTGATATGCGCTTCTTCTCAGATGTGGGAGTTCAGGGAGGGTTTAAGGGTTACTGTGGATTATATCTACAATAAATGCTGTTGGTTGCAAATCTTATCAGATTGAATAGCTCGGTTGGAGAGACAGTTAGAAGTAATGAGGAATTTGCAACAGCAACAGTATGTGATGGATGGCAGTTATAGGAAGGGGGGAAAGTCTCAGATACAGTCAAATAGGTGGGTTAACTCCAGGAAAGGTAAGAGAGGTAGGCACCTAGTGCAGGAACCTTCTGTGGCTATCCCCATTTCAAACATTTTAGAAAATGTAGGGGGTGATGGATTCTCAGGGGAATATAGCACGAACAGCCAAGTTTCGGGTATTGAGACCGGCTCTAATGCAATGAGGGGTACGTCGGGTTCCAAGAGATCAATTGTATTAGGGGACTCTGTCGTCCAAGGTGCAGACAGATGCTTCTGTGGCCAGCTGCAAAAAAGCAGAATGGTGTGTTGCTTCCCTGGTGCCAGGATCAAGGATGTCTCAGAGAGGGTGCAGTACGTTCTCAAGGGGGAGAAGGGCTAGCAAGAGGTCATTGTCCAAATTGGAGCCAACAGCATAGGAAGGGAAAAGGTTGAGAGTCTGAAGAGAGAACACAGAAAATTAAGCAGGAATTTAAAGGAGGTCCTCGACAGTAGAAATATCTGGATTACTCCTGGTGCTACGAGCTAGTGAGGGCAGGAATAGGAAGATAAAGCAGATGAATGCATGGCTGAGGAGTTGGTGTGTGGGAGAAGGATTCACATTTTTGGATCATTGGAAGCTCTTTTGGGGTAGAAGTGACCTGTACAAGAAGGACGGATTGCACCTAAATTGGAAGGGGACTAATATACTGACAGGGAGATTTGCGAGAGCTGCTCGGGAGGATTTAAACTA
>NW_025212650.1:5614-10262 GCF_004010195.1 Chiloscyllium plagiosum | reverse complement strand
GGTAGGTATAGGGAATGCTGGATGACTAAAGAAATTGAGGGTTTGGTTAAGAAGAAGAAGGATGCATATGTCAGGTATAGACAGGATAGATTGAGTGAATCCTGAGAAGAGTATAAAGGAAGTAGGAGTGTACTTAAGAGGGAAATCAGTAGGGCAAAAAGGGGACATGAGATAGCTTTGGCAAACAGAATTAAGGAGAATCCAAAGGGTTTTTACAAATACATTAAGGACAAAAGGGTAACTAGGGAGAGAATAGGGCCCCTCAAAGATCAGCAAGGCGGCCTTTGTGTGGAGGCACAGAAAATGGGGGAGATACTAAACGAGTATTTTGGATCAGTATTTACTGTGGAAAAGGATAAGGAAGATATAGAATGTAGGGAAATAGATGGTGACATCTTGAAAAATATCTATATTATAGAGGAGGAAGTGCTGGATATCTTGAAACACGTAAAGGTGGATAAATCCCCAGGACCTGATCAGGTGTACCCGAGAACTCTGGGAAGCTAGAGAAGTGATTGCTGGGCCACTTGCTGAGATATTTGTATTATCAATAGTCACAGGTGAGGTGCCAGAAGACTGGAGGTTGGCTAATGTGGTGCCACTGTTTAAGAAGGGCGGTAAGGACAAGCCAGGGAACTATAGACCGGTGAGCCTGATGTTGGTGGTGGACAAGTTGTTGGAGGGAATCCTGAGGGACAGGATGTTTATGTATTTGGAAAGGCAAGGACTGATTAGGGATAGTCAATATAGCTTTGTGCTTGGGAAATCATGTCTCACAAACTTGATTAAGTTTTTTAAAGAAGGAGCAAAGAGGATTGATCAGGGCAGAGTAGTAGATGTGATCTATATGGACTTCAGTAAGGCGTTTGACAAGGTTCCCCATGGGACACTGATTAGCAAGGTTAGATCTCACGGAATATAGAGAGAACTAGCCAATTGGATACAGAACTGGCTCTAAGGTAGAAGACAGAGGGTGGTGGAGGTTTGTTTTTCAGACTGGAGGCCTGTGACCAGTGGAGTGCCACAAGGATCGGTGCTGGGTCCTCCACTTTTTGTCATTTACATAAATGATTTTTTTGCAAGCATAAGAGGTACAGTTAGTAAGTTTGCAGATGATGGCACAGTGGCACAGTGGTTAGCACTGCTGCCTCACAGCACCAGAGACCCGGGTTCAATTCCCACCTCAGGCAACTGTCTGTGTGGAGGTTACACATTCTCCCCGTGTCTGTGTGGGTTTCCTCCGGGTGCTCCGGTTTCCTCCCACAGTCCAAAAATGTGCCGGTTAGGTGAATTGGCCATGCTAAATTGCCCATAGTGTTGGGTGTGGGGGTAAATGTAGAGGAATGGATCTGGGTGGGTTGCTCTTCAGAGGGTTGGTGTGGACTTGTTGGGCCAAAGGGCCTGTTTCCACACTGTAAGTAATCTAATCATGATACCAAAATTGGAGGTGTAGTGGACAGCGAAGAAGGTTACCTCAGATTACAACAGGATCTCGATCAGATGGGCCAATGGGCAGATGGGGTTTAATTCAGATAAATGTAAGGTGCTGCATTTTGGGAAAGCAAATCTTAGCAGGACTTATTAACTTAACGGTAAGGTCCTAGGGAGTGTTGCTGAACAAAGAGACCTTGGAGTGCAGGTTCATAGCTCCTTGAAAGTGGAGTTGCAGGTAGATAGGATAGTAAAGAAGGCATCTTGTATGCTTTCCTTTATTGGTCATAGTATTGAGTACAGGAGTTGGGAGGTCATGTTGCGGCTGTACAGGACATTGGTTAGGCCACTGTTGGAATATTGGGTGCAATTCTGGTCTCCTTCCTATCGGAAAGATGTTGTGAAACTTGAAACGGTTCAGAAAAGATTTACAAGGATGTTGCCAGAGTTGGAGGTTTTGAGCTACAGGGAGAGGCTGAACAGGCTGGGCCTGTTTTTCTTGGAGCATCGGAGGCTGAGGGGTGACCTTATAGAGGTTTACAAAATTATGCGGGGCGTGGATATGTTAAATAGACAAAGTGGGATGGGGGAGTCCAGAACTAGAGGACATAGGTTTACGGTGAGAGAGGAAAGATATAAAAGAGACTTAAGGGGCAACTTTTTCACGGAGAGAATGGTACGTGTATGGAATGAGCTGCCAGAGGAAATGGTTGAGGCTGGTACAATTGCAACAATTAAAAGGCATTTGGATGGGTATATGAATAGGAAGGGTTTCTAGGGATATGGACCGGGTGCTGGCAGGTGGGACTAGATTGGGTTGGGATATCTGGTCGGCATGGACGAGTTGGACTGAAGGGTCTGTTTCCGTGCTGTGGCATCTCTATGAGTCTATGTGTAATGTGCACAAGGACACCCAGATCTCATGATTGTCTGTCAATTTACAGCCATTCAAATAATATTCCTTCTTCTTTTTTCTCGAATTGTATCTGGAACCGCATCCCATGTGGATTGCTTGCCCTCGTTCATATCCACTAGCCCCTCATTCATTTCAGCTTCCAAACTCATTCTACTTATATCACACAGCACAGAATCATTGCCTCAGGCCTTAAACCTCTCTCCTCACCCTGCCACGCAGTCCGGCCAATATCACTGATCTTACAATTCCTTCTCTTTCATCCTGGATTCAGCAATTTCAATGTGCTAGCTGCTGCTTCCCTCATTGATTTTATGGAATGAACTGACCCACCCATCAACATAATCTCCTCCTCAATTTGTTCAGAAGTGCTGCAGGTTCTAGGAAAGAGTGCATTTCATAGAGTATCAAGTTACAGATTGTCAGTGACGATGAACCTCTGTGTTGGGTTATGGCCATTGACTAACCATACTGTTGAGGTTTCCCCACACCTTCATCCTTCCAAGTGATGTTATTGGCAGTTCTAGAAGCTTCCATGGAAAGAAGGCTTGGTGAACTGCAGATGCCGCTATTGTTCACCTGTGGTGCATGCATTGAGTCTTTAAGTTAGAAGATGGGGTGTCAATCAAACCAGGTGCAGTTTTCTGGATAGGAACAGGAGTAGGCCATTCTGCCTCTTGAGCCTGTTCCACCATTCAATGAGATCATGGCTGATTTGGCCTAACCTGCCTTTGACCCATAATCCTTTGTTTAACAAAAACTTATCTGTCTCAGATTTAAATTTAACAATTCTATTGGCATCAACTGCCATTTAAAAGTTCCAAACTTCCACTACTCTTTGTGTTTATAAGGTTACTTGCTAACATCTCACCTGAATGGCTTAAGTCTCAGACTATGTCCCCCAGTTCTAGAATCTCTAACCAGTGGAAATAGTTTATCTTTATTTACCCTGTCTTTTACTGTTAATATTTCAAATGGAGTTTTGAATATATTTTGAACAGACCACTCTTAATCTTCTAAATTCTAGAGACAACATGACTAATCTCTCCTCATAACTTAACACTTGATGTCCAGGTTTCATTCTTGTGAATGTACAATGTACTCCCTCCAAGGTGTGGTGCCCAGATCTGCTCACAGTACTTCAAGTGGGGTCTAACCAGGGTTTGTGTAACTGCAAGGCAAAAGTGAGGACTGCAGATTCTGGAAACCAGATTCGAGATTAGAGTGGTGCTGGAAAAGCACAGCAGATCAGGAGCAGGAAAATCGATGTTTCGGGCAAAAGCCCTTCATCAGGAAGGGAGAGGAATGGTTTTGCACGAAACATTGATTTTCCTGCTCCTCGGATGCTGCTTGACCTGCTCTGCTTTTCCAGCACCGCTCTAATCTAGACTTTGTGTAACTGCAGCCTAATGTCCACATGCTCGTAATCAGTCCTCTAGAAATAAAAGCCAGCATTCCATCAGCTTACTTGATTATTTTCTGCACTTGTTTGTGACATTTTAAAGATTTTGGAGAGGTGATGGCTTAGCTGTATTGTCGCTGGACTGTTAATCCAGAGACCCAGGTCGTGTTCTGGGGACCTGGGTTAGAATCCTGCCATGGCAGATGGTGGAATTTGAGTTCAATAAAAATCTGGAATTAAAAGTCTAATGGTAACCACAAATCAATTGTTGGGGAAAACCCATCTGGTTTCCTAGTCCTTAAGGGAAGGAAATTGCCATCTTTATCTGGTCTATGATTTGGAGATGTCGGTGTTGGACTGGGGTGTACAAAGTTAAAAAACACACAACGCCAGGTTATAGCCCAACAGGTTTAATTGGAAGCACACTAGCTTTCGGAGCGTCGCTCCTCCATCTGGTGGTAGTGGAGCGCTCAATCCTAACACATAGAATTTATAGCAAAAATTTACAGTGTGATGTAACTGAAATTATACATTGAAAGCTTGATTGTCTGTTAAGCCTTTCATCTGTTAGAATACAGTGATAGTTTCACTTCTTTCATGTGTAAATCACAAAACCTTTTTTTAAAAAGTTGCATTCTCGGGTTAGCTGTTAACAATGGTGATAGCTAGACAATATGTTGAAGGTGTTGGCCTCCTGTGTTCTCTGTCTATGCCATGATGTTTAGATTGATTCTAATCTAAAAAGTGAGATAACGGAGTTCTACATGAATGCATGCAGTTTTTCAGCAAAGTACAATGTAACTCTGCAAGTACAAATTCACCCCACAAAATATATGTGTGCATGTGGGTCTGTGTGTGAGAAAGTGTGTGTGTGAAAGTGTCTTAAGTCTGTGAGGGGGTGC
>NW_025212650.1:0-5567 GCF_004010195.1 Chiloscyllium plagiosum | reverse complement strand
CAGCCTCTGCTCGGCCACTTTTCTCTGCTGCCTGTCCCGAAGTCCACCTTGGAGGATGGTCACCCGAAGGTCCGAGGCTGAATGTCCTGGACCACTGAAGTGTTCCCCAACTGGGAGGGAACCCTCCTGCCTGTTGATTGTTGTGCGGTGCCCATTCATCCGTTGTTGTAGCCTTTGCTCAGTTTCCCCAATGTACCATGCCTCCGGGCATCCTTGCCTGCAACGTATAAGATAGACAACGTTGGCTGAGTCACATGAGTACCTGCCATGTACAAGGTGGGAGGTGTCCCCACGTGTAATGGTGTTATCTATGTCCATTCTCTGACACGTCATGCAGCGCCTACCGTGACAGGGTTGTATGGAGTTGTCCTGAGAGCCGGGCAGCTTGCTACGAATAGATCGTTGTCCGTAGCAAGCTGCCCAGCTCTCAGGACAACTCCATACAACCCTGTCACGGTAGGCGCTGCAAGTCATACAGACACGACGTGAAGTGAATGAGGAACAAGATGACAGACGGATATGAAGCCAGGAAGTTCGACATTGTTTCAATTCAAAAGAACATAGAAGCAGAATCCATTTTTTGAAAGACAAGAAACATCCAAATGTTGATGCTTTTGACAAACCTGAAATGTTGAGGCTGCTGCAGCACTGCATATATATCGAGATATAGCAAACAATGCTTACCAAGCACAGGAGATCGGATTCAAGACCGCTTGGGAGATCCCAATATCTTTCCTTCTCCTTAGCCACAGATATAAGCTCATGATCAGCAATAATCCATCACTCAACACTGAAATCAGTAAACCAGCCCTAAAGCCGCAGCTGTTATGCTGAGAACAAGAATGTAGGACATTAGCATTCTGACCAACAACACTAAACTGTGAGTTTACCAAACCTTCAGAACACTCCTCTGCATTAATAAGAGCTGGACGAAGTCATCTTGGCAGGGGACAAAAATGACTGACCTGTTATTACCTTTGTTATGAAGTTGAAGGCATACCTTTAAGAGAGAGTGAATGCTGTTTTACACTGAAAGCCACAAGCACCTGTCATATGACTAACTAGCAGTCGCATAGTATGCTGGATAATTGAAAACTTGTAACTTTTAGCTGTGAAATGGATACCTGAGTTTTAGTTGCTGTGTTGCAGCAAATCAAATTTAACCAATTGGTTTAAATTATGCCCCAGAATGCTAAATCCCAATCGCGTTTGAATTTATTGTTTTTGGCCAACCTCAAACCAATGAGACGATCCAATGTTTGGGTATAAAAAAAAGGCATTTTCAAAGTTAGACAGAGTAAACTGTCATCAAGAGAGACTGCCATTCAAAACACTCTCTATCAAAGGTACCTTTTTCATATGAAACATCTTCGCAGTAAAAGACAGAAGACAACCCAGGGAGATCTTCAGCTGAAAGGAGGACACCAAAGTTCAAGTAATTTTAATATGGGTTTTTATTGTAACAGTATATTGTTATAGAGTTGGCGGCAGATAGCAAGCATTTAAGACAAAGGAGGCTTAGAATTGTAAATAGTTGGTGTTTAATGTTCACTTTTACAGTTAAGGAATAACTTGAGATAATTTTCTTGAAACAGTGGAATTTGGGAGTTCTCTGTCACTCATACTTTAGCATATTATGAGGTGAGGTGAGCTTTTCTGGGTGTTTGGTTTAATTAAGCAGAAGGGTTCACCACTGTGTTGGAACACCTTTATTGCCTCAGCCCTGTACTTGAGATCACTTGGCAGGACAGGTTCACCAACTCAGAGATCCATCGGCCAACATGCATTGTTAAACCAACAATGTGTGCACTGCCTTGGCCAGATTCATCAGCTTGATGATAATATTTTGCATGATGAACTGGACACTTTTGTTCCTTGCTGCACACCTGCAAGTGAGATATGAATGTAAGCAGACACTGACAGGGACACTCATTAGCAAACTCCACCTCTGGAGGGTGAACATCTGAGGGGCACTGGAAGTGACATTCAGAAACAAAAAGCCCATGTAGCTGAGAAAAAATAAAACACATTCTTGCATATTCTGAGCAGAGCAGGTCTTATTCTGCTGTCATCACCACAGAGACTGCCTTGGCAGAACACAGCTCTTGAGCTCCATCAAGGGATGGTCACCACGATGCAAACCATTATCTTATGAGATAATATACAATCTGGAGGCAAGTGGCATGTTGGAATTAAAATACAGGAATAAACTATACAACATGGGAGCAGAGGAAGGCAATTCAGCCACTAAGTTTACTCTGCCATTTAATAAGATCATGGCTAATGCGCTAATCTTTAACTCCACTTTCCTGTCTTTTCCACAGAGCCCTTGCGTCCCTTATGGATTAAACATCACAGCCTTGAATATAGTTAATGATCCAACCACTACAGCCCTCAACAAAAAAAATTTCACAGATGCACTACCCTCTGAAAGAAGAAATTTCTCCTCATCTCTAAAAGGGGGGGATTCCTCACTCTGAGATGACGCCTGCTGGTCCTAGACTCTCTCACAACATGAAATAACCTTTTCCCCATACCCTGTCAAGTCTCCCTAAGAATCTTGTATGTTTCAATAAAGTTACCTTTCATTCATCTAAACTAGAGGCCAAACTATTCAACGCCTCATCATCGGCCTGATATCAGCTTAATGAACTTTCTCCGGACTGCCTCTAATCTCTCTTTATAGATAAAAGTTTAAAACTAAATGTTGAGGGAAGTGTAGGCTAGGTGCGTTAGTCAGGGGAATGCGTCTGGGTGGGTTACTCTTTGGAGTGTCGGTGTGGACTTGTTGGGCTAAAGGGCCTGTTTCCACACTGTAGGGATTCTAATTCTAACTCATAGAGTCATAGAGTCATAGAGATGTACAGCATGGAAACAGACCCTTCAGTCCAACCTGTCCATGCTGACCAGACATCCCAACCCAATCTAGTCCCACCTGCCAGCACCCGGCCCATATCCCTCCAAACTCTTCCTATTCAGAGACTTTCTTTGTTTCTAGGAGTTTGGTGAGATCTGGAACATATTACAAAATTCTGGGACATTGAGCTGATTGCCATATGATTCCAGTGAAATGCATCCTGAACGGTTAATGAGAGACATTGAAAGGTTGTTTCCATCTAGTTGGGGAATCTAGAACACAGAAGCTTAGTCTCAGGATTAGACAGCTGAGGGAAAACATGTTAAGTCAAAGTGTTATTAATTTTTAAACTTCTCCTTCTCAGTGGGTAGTGGATTCTCCGTTGTTGTGACTGACGTGTCAGGAGGGAAATGATACAATGAGAGGACAGGAAAGTGGAGTTACACACAGACATATGCGTTAGGAGGAGACTATTTGGTCCCTCATACCTGTTCCACTGTTTAATAACATTGTGGCTGATCTGATTGCTGCCGTAACTCTAGTTTCCTGACTTCCTCAGTACCCTATGACACCCTTGTTAAACAGAAATCTATCCAAACTAGCCTTAAACACATTGAATGACCCAGTCTCCATAGTTCTCTGGGGAAAGAGGTTGCAAATGTTTCGTCCCCTGTCTAGGTGATATCCTCAGTGCTTGGGAGCCTCCTGTGTAGGGCTTCTGTGGTGTTTCCTCCGGCATTTATAGAGTGCCATCCACAATCTCCATCAACAAACACATCGACCTGGACCCAATATACCGGCCACTACAGCGGACAGCTGAAACTGACAACCGGAAGCGGCAGGGACAGGCCACTATAAATGCAGGGGGAAACACCACAGAAGCGCTTCACAGGAGGCTCCCAAGCACTGAGGATGTCACCTAGACAGGGGACGAAATGTTTGCAACAAAAACTTCCAGCTCGGCGAACAGAACCACAGCAACAAGCACTCGAGCTACAAATCTTCTCACAAATCTTATATGTTTCGAGCTACAAATCTTCTCACAAATCTTATATGTTTCAATAACTTCACTGACTCCCATGTTAATCTGCCCGTTCCAGGAATCAATCAATTGAACATTCTCTGCACTGCTTCTAAAGCAATTAAGTGCAGACTTAATTAAGGAGACCAGAACAGTACACCCCACCATCTATACATATGCAGCAAAAAGATTTCCTGCATTTATATCCTGTTCCCCTCATAGTAAAGACATATTTGCCTTCCTAATCAGGAGCTATACTGGCATACTAACATTTTGTGATTCAAGCAGTGGACACTCAGATATTTTAGAGTTCTGCATTCAATTCCATTTAAATATTTCCTCTGTCAAAATTGACAGGTTTACAATTTTCCTCACTGTACTTCATCTGAAAATTCTTTGCCCACTCACTTAATCAATCTCCATCCCTTTGTAGACTCCTTATGTACTCTTCATAGGCTTGCGTGACATGGTGGTTCAGGGCTTAGCACTGCAGCCTTACAGTGACAGGGACCCAGGCATGATTCCAGCTTTGAGTGACTGTCTGTGTGGAGTTTGCATGTTCTCCCCATGTCTGTGTGGGTTTATGCCAGCTGTTCTGGTTTCCTCCCACAGTCCAAAGATATTCAGCTTTGGTGGATTGACCATGCTAAATTGCCTATCGCATCCAGAGATGTGCAAGTTATGCAAGATGAACTATGGTAAACGTCAGGTTTTAGGGATAGGTTGGGCATTACCTGAGTGGGATGTTTCTCAGATGTTCAGTACAGAACTGATGGGCTCAACGGCCTTCTTCTGTAGTAGGATTCTATTTTCCTAACTATCATTGTGCCATTACCAAATTTAGCAACAATACGTTCAGTTCCTTCTTTCTAAATCAGTAGTGCAGATTGTAAATAATTGAGCCCTCATCACTGATCCCTGTGACACTCCACATGGTGAAGCTTACCCGTCAGGAAATGACGAGTTGCTGTGTACTGTCATGATCCCACTTGACTGGACAAGTCAAAAACAAAATCAATCTTGATTGATCATACTTTGTTTTTTTTTCATTTGAAGAAGGTGCTGTCTCACTGAAGCAGGAACAATGCAGCACACACTGTATGCTTACTGGCAATAAGACAATAAAACTTCATTGTGCAAATAGTATAAACTAAACTATTTACATATACCAGAAATTTAAAAATTGCAAAATGCATGGTAAAATAAAATCCTGCTACTTCCAAAGAAAACTCCTTCCCAGAACTCACATCACAGAGAATTTCCATTTTTTTCATATCTATAGGGTTTAGATTATCAATGAATTCAATTCCTCAAACCTTCAGAATTTGATAGCATCTTCCTGGAGCCTTCATGCAACTGAACTTAGACTTTCTCAGATCCAATTAACTGTTCCAGTGTCTTAACAAAACACTTCAGGTCTGGAACCTTTAAATTAAACTCCTTACCTAAGGCAAGGTCTTTTTGAACAATCCTAAACTGCTCCTTTTTCTTAGGAACACCTGTTTTACACATAAAGTTTCAGTAAGACTTCTACAAACCTTTCAAACTGATAACCCAAAAGAATTTTTTCCAACATATTAGGTATTTCCCTTAATCAAAAGAAAAAAAATCAATCTCTTCTTTTGTAAACTGAAAACCTAATTACAACAGTTTACTTTGCTTATTCACAAAAACCTCCCGATGTGAACA
>NW_025212649.1:26687-27928 GCF_004010195.1 Chiloscyllium plagiosum | reverse complement strand
ACTGCTATGGACAACATAACTCCACCGAGACCGATTATTTTGGAAAAAAAATCAGAATCAATAATGCTCTTAATCGAGGAAATCTGCCATCGTCACATGGTATCCTCACAAGACCATATATTTACTGTGCTGTTCCTTAACTTTAGTCTTGAAAGGCTTTCGGCTTATTGTTTATTAAATAAACAGGTAAGCGTCGTCCGATATCAAGAATATCAAGCCGCCTTTCTATGTGTCTCGCCCAGCAGATTCCATTCTTATTTCATAAACTTTCATTCGCTTCGATTCTTCAGGAAGAGCGCACTGGGTTTGTGTCACTTCACTTATTTGCCGTTATACCCTTGCTATTCAGCTATCATTTTGATGAATCTGTGCTGCAATCAAATTCACGCAGTTTCAGCTGGCATGCAGTTTGTTTTAAATCTTGTATCTAGCAAAGAAACTGCGAGTTGACTCTTAATATTAATTAACGACATAATTCATTTAGTTAACACAATGAATACAATAATAACAAAATACACTATAAACTAACAATTTGCACCATAAATCTAATCAACTGTCCTTTGCTTTAACTGAACTCCCGATAATCGTATACAACCACACTAGAACCTAACCGTGGTTAATGTGGCGATGATCATCTGGTCTTCTCCCAGCAGTCTCAGGATTGTCTTCTCTTTTCGATGGTTGGTCTCAAATTACGGCTCCTGAATGTGGTGTTGCAGTTTTCCCTATACTTAGAAGTCTTGGCAACATTTTCGGAGGGCCCTAAATGTTTATCACTAAATTGACCAGAGCTCGATTACCCTGAAAAATCGGGCCCAACCAGATGCTGCTATATCAATGGAAAAGTGACACTTGGAGGTACTGGGTGCACGTAAGTCCTCTCATACTTTCCAAATAAGGGTGTCAGGTGTCCCTGTGCCTGAAAAACAACTCGACTTTTCTGGTTGTCTTGGGAATGGCATTCAGGTTGATACTTCTCAATTGAAATTCAAATATATATCGTACTGTCTGCAGCTTCTGGATCAATTAAATACTGTCTGAATTTTGCATCATGTTTATTAGCACATACACTTTGATGAAGGCTTGCCTCAATTTACCAGCGTGTCTCATTTCTTGTGCATTCATCGTAAATCCATCATAAATCTGTCATTTCGAGCAGCTTATCTAGCCACATTCCCTCCTGTTGTGCACGAATGCGAAGCATGATTGATCATATAATCAGAAACCAATCTCGATGCAGT
>NW_025212649.1:24911-26146 GCF_004010195.1 Chiloscyllium plagiosum | reverse complement strand
ATGTCCCGTCTCATATTGATATGTGTTAATTGAGCATGAGGCAATATTCCCTTTCCCGGGTTCTATGGATGCCCAGATTGCAAGCCTCCATGTACGACCCTGTCATGGCAAGTACTGAAGACATGCCAGAGTGCCTATAAGGATACCACGATTACACATGGGGACAACATGCACCATGTATGTGACAGGGGTTCATTGGACTCGGCCAACATTTTATACGCTATTTCATACGCTGCAAGCAAGGATGCTCTGAGGTGTGGTATATTGTTGGGACAAAGCAAACGTTACAGCAAAACATGAATGGGCACCGCAAAACAATCACCAGCAGAAGTATTCCCTCCCAGTTCAGGAAAACTTCAGCGGTCTGAGACGTTCGGTCTCGGACATTCCAGTGACCTCTTGCAAGATGGACTTCGGGACACGGAACAACGCAAAGTGTCCTAGCAGAGGCTGATAGCCAAGTTCGGTGTCCCGGAGGATGGCCTTAACTGGGGCCTTGCGTTCATGTCACACTGCAGGTGACCACACTACGTTCTACACTGTCTCTCTCTCTCACACACAAATACACTCTTACATGCTCAGACTCTCATGCAGGCCCTCTCTGATTTGCAAGGTTTCTCGCATATGCACGCATGTACACCACCAATACTCTCACCCACTCACGCATCCTCTCACAAACTTATATCACTTCACACTCACACACATTTTGGCGGGCTTGCACACATACGGACGCACACTCTCTCAACTGTACTCACGTGCATACATATGCTGTCGCTAAGTCATTGAGCATTTCCCTTTCTGTCGCTTCTCTGCTCTGGGTTTGACCTTCCCGTCAAACTGTCCTTAACTTTCGTCCCAATCATCTATGAGTCTAATGGAGATATAGTATTTTTAAGTCGGGAAGAGTACAACGATGTCACTTAGGGTTCTGCTAAATTTATCAACATAGTTAACATTTTATGGTAGATGATATTAGAGAGAAATTTTCCATTTGGGTTAAAATCTAATCTGAAAATGTGTTGCTGGAAAAGTGCAGCAGGTCAGGCAGCATCCAGGGAACAGGAGAATCGACGTTTCGGGCATAAGCCCTTCTTCAGGAATGAGGAAAGTTTGTCCAGCAGGCTATGATAAAAGGTAGGGAGGAGGGACTTGGGGGAGGGACGTGGGAAATGTGATAGGTGGAAAGAGGTAAAGGTGAGGGTGATAGGTCAGACGGGGGTGGGGGCGGAGAGGTC
>NW_025212649.1:21039-22925 GCF_004010195.1 Chiloscyllium plagiosum | reverse complement strand
CGGGGTTGTGGGACTATGAGGTTGGAGGCGGTGGATGGGAGATCCCCCGAGGTGATGAGGTTATGGACGGTCTGGGAGATGATGGTTTGGTGGTGGGGGGTGGGGTCATGGTCAAGGGGGCAGTAGGAGGAGGTATCTGCGAGCTCGTGTTTGGCCTCAGCGGTGTAGAGGTCGGTGCGCTAAACTACTACCGCGCCTCCCTTGTCTGCTGGTTTGGTAGTGAGGTTGGGGTTGCAACGGAGTGAGTGGAGGGCTGCGTGTTCCGAGGGTGAGAGGTTGGAGTGGGTGAGAGGAGTGGGGGAGTTCAGGTGGCGGTTAATATCGAGGCGGCAGTTGGCTATGAAGAGGTCGAGGGCAGGTAGGAGGCCAGCACGGGGTGTCCAGGTGGATGGGGTGTGTTGGAGGCGGGAGAAGGGGTCGTCAGAGGGTGGGCGAGAGTCTAATCTAATCTGTTTTAAAATCTAATCTGTTTTCTAAACCGGGGGTGGAGTCAGGAGAAGTGGATTGGGTTTTAGACCGTCCCTAGTTGCATACAAAACGACCTTGCACTCTACGATTTCCAGGGCAACGCTGTCCGAGTTCCAAATCCCTTATCTGAGCAGTATGCGAAGCATCCCATCTCGGGGCATACGTTGGTTGAGAATCCCCATCAATCACATGTAATTTCTGTGCTCAGGTAACAATCAGCTGAGCTTCAATTTGTGTTTTTATATACTTATATCCAAATATATATATGTTTATAAGGATTTAACCACAACAGACCATCCTCACATTTGCCTTCATCCATTGCGCCAAACCTTGTTTATCATGGGTATGCACCTCTTGGTCTGTTCGATGTTATTTTCTTGTTGTTTCCAGGGTTGATGATTATCGCGATGAAGTAGATCTTGACGATGTTCTGTGTGGTCGTGTTTGTCCTCTTGAGAGATCAACGTTGTTTCCATAGTTGTCCTTATCGATTGTGAGAATAGTTTAGAGTAGGTGTAATGCAAAACACTGACCTTCCCACACCTTTTCTGTGCTGCAATGGGAACCCCATTTGGAATGTTAATTCGGGTGGAGAAGCGCCGTACTTTCCAAATTCGATTTAGTGACAAATGGCATGATATTGGAGTGATCAGAGAAGATGCAAAGAAGGTGGTCATTATGCTAAAAAAAATGAAAATGAGGTGGTCGTTGTAACCTGGGGACAGAAGCGAGAATGAAAATTATGTACAATGAGCGATGTCAGGAAAACTGAGCAACAGTAATCTGGTCAATCCCATCAGTGCGTATAGGAATATAATTTGGCAGAACTGGCTCAGTAGAGGCATGCGAAATTAAGGAGAATTCAGACCATCAGTATCTCTGACGCCTTGCTTTGGCTGCTGTCAGCACCTGTTTCATCATATTGACTAATGAGTTAAATAGGCACCGAAAAGGGACTCGTGACTTTGTCACAAGTCCTCGGTCTCTGGGGGCGTGGCAAAATTATATCCTCAGGGATGGCATAGTGGTTAGCACTGCTGCCTCACAGTGCCAAGGACACGGGTTCTATTCCAGCCTCAGGTGACTGTGTGGAGCTTGCACGTTCTGCCCCTGTCTGCCCCAGTTTCCTTCCAGAATCCAAAGATGTGCAGGTGAGGTGAGTTGGCCATGCTAATCAGCCGTTCGTGTTCAGGGAGATTGAGGTTATGCATATTAGTCGGGGGTCATTAAATGACAACAGGGTTGGGGAATGGTTCTGGTTGGTTACTCTTCAGAGGTTCGATGTGGATTTGTTCGGCTGAAGGGCCTGTTTCCTCACTGTCGGGATTCAATGATTCCCGGTTCCCATGTCCATGTTCTCTCATTCCGTCCAGTGATCATGCGGTGAATGACGAATCTTAGCATTTGACAGTCTGGTT
>NW_025212649.1:13853-20846 GCF_004010195.1 Chiloscyllium plagiosum | reverse complement strand
TTCGCCGAGCTGGCAGTTTTTGTTGCAAACGTTTCGTTCCCTGTCTAGGTGACGTCCTCAGTGCTTGGGAGCCTCCTGTGAAGTGCTTCTGTGGTGTTTCCTCCGGCATTTATAGTGGCTTGTCCCTGCCGCTTCCGGTTGTCAGTTTCAGCTGTCCGCTGTAGTGGCCGGTATATTGGGTCCAGGTCTATGTGTTTGTTGATGGAGTTTGTGGATGAGTGCCAAGCTTCTAGGAATTCCCTGGCTGTTCTTTGTTTCGCTTGCCCTATAATGGTAGTGTTGTCCCAGTCAAATTCATGTTGCTGTTGAAATCTTCTGAGACTCGGGTAAAGTGCACCCATAAGCGACAGGCAAAGGCAGTCTGGTGATCCCTTTTTTTTTGCCCACGCATGTTTAACCGCTCTATGATTTCGACTTTGTTGTAGCCAATTGCCCCTCTTTGTCATTCTTCCCTCTCCCTTTCTTTATCTTCTAACCCCATTTTGCTCAGATTTAATTTAAGCTTTTGTAACTTTACTGCATTTGCCTGTTCCTCGACCCACCGAAGTGTTTGACTAATTACCTGAGACATTCAGCTTTCCTTTTGTCCCTGGGTCAATCCAAATCCAACCTCCTTTCCAATTCTAAGTGCATCGCCTCTTTCTGTACTTATAAACTTCCCTATCAAACTTGAGAATTGTCTTCAAACGCCAGAACGTCTAATGTAATTTTAAGGGCCATTTCTCTCACTTTTAATTGAACCAAACACAAGCACTGGAAATTATACAAATTGCCTCACCCACGTGTAATTGAAAGATTGAGGACACTCATCGGCAAGTGTTTAAATCTACTGGGTTATTTTACTCAAATCTGCTCAACTGTGTCTAAGTTTCAGACTGTTTGTTTCTAAACCTGTCCAAATCACGGAACGAGCCTCTACCCATTCCCACCATTGGTTAGCTATGTTGCCAATCCAGATACAATGTAAATGCTGAAAACAGACCTTGTCCAGAGTGGGATAACCGTACCCTGAGGGATCCCTTAATGATTGCAGCGTGGAACAACAAAAAGACGAGAGCATCATCCGCAGAACCTTCACTAAATTTCCAGTCACAGAAGTAAGTCAAACTGGTGTATCCGTGGTTAACCCACTCAGTGCCTCCCTCCCTTCAGTTTATGTTCCTGGCGGATTGAACATTGCATTTCTGCACAGTCCCAGTGACCTTAAATATAAAGAGTTCAATTCTCCATTGAGGTCGTTGACAATATACCTGCACAATTTTCTGTACATCAGTCATGATCATAGCAACACCACTGTTGCCGTCCAAGATGAATGGTGTTGCCGTCCAAGATGAATGGTGTTGCTGTGGAAGCGATGGCTTATCAGGATGATTTCTCGGGTATCAATCCACTGAAACAGATAATTACCCAGGCCTCGGAATTGAATCCCACCACGGCTGACTTTGGAATTTGAATTCGTTATGTAACTGGAATTAAGAATTAATGACTCTCTCTTCTATTGTCAGAAAACACATCTCGAGCATTAATATACTTATGGAAAGTAACCAGCCACCTTCACCTGGTATGGCCTGGACGTGACTCCTGACCCTCGAAATATACCAGTGACTCTGAACTGCCTTTCGAGATGGGCAGCGACTCAGTTATATTAATCACTTTAAGATCAACAGGAGATCGATCCAGACAGACATAGGAACCGTCGATTTACAGCACGTGGACTGCAGTGGTTCAAGGCTGCAGCTCAGGAACACCTTCACAAGAGCATCTCGAAACGGGAAATAAATGTTCACCCAGCCAGGGAGATTCACGACCATCACTGAATAAAAGAAGATGACCATACGAAGGGAGTAGAAAATGAGGGACATAAATCAGTTTAAACAGGTATTTGGAATAAATAACAACATGATATTTAGTGATATGGGAAATTGAAGAAAACGAAACTAAATTGGTCACACATGCTATTTCCATCCTAGCTGATACTCCACACAGCTGTGTTTGTTTCTGGGTTTTGTTTTCTCAGTCTTTGTTACTCCATATAATCAACTCACTCCTTCTCCACTTTCAAACAAGCATCCCTGTCACCACAATCAATCGCACGATTTTCCAGCTGCTGTCCGTTCCAATATATGGTCTGTGGTTTCGAAATGGTAACTTTGGTTTTCTCTCATCTGAACCTACTAATCTTCTCAATGTTCCAAGCACTTTCTCTTTCTGTTTCTCAGATCTCTTTCTGATCTTCCAGATCTCGAGCAACATTCTTCGTTTGATTTGTCTTTTTATTTTCATACTACATAGGATGTCAGCATCATTGGCATTGGCAGCATTTGTTGACCATCAGAAATTGCCCTTGGCTGTGACCTTTCCACAAGGCAATATAGAGTCAAACACATTGTGGTGCGTCTGAAGTATCTCTTAACTCAGACCACGTAACAATGTTAAACATATTATCAAAGGACATCAGCGAAACAGACAGTTTTTTTGACAAAATGATGTTGGTATTATGGCTGCTATTAATGAAATTTATTTGCATACAATACTTATCATTTGAATTTAAGTTCTGTCATTAGTTGTAGGAGCATTTCAAAGCTTGTAGTTAATATAATAGTCTGTGCCTCTGAATTACGCACCCTGGGACATTATTACTGTGAAACGTTATCCCTCTCATAAAGTTATTTGAGAGACAAGAACAAGATTGTGGTCAAAATATTTGTAATTGGACAAGTGGCCAGTTGAGCCCTATAAACATAAAGTCTGAATTTTACCAATGGGTAGGTAATAGTTTATTTAGCAAAAGCCCTGACATGGAGGTGGAGATTGTGGATTTCTGGAGCTGTTAGTGAACGCGCTTGGTGATGAGAGAATAATGCAACATAATTAAGTTTATGGCAAAAAGCTCCCTCGAGGTTGCAAACAGGCTTGTTCTCCGTCTTGTGAGATGAAGGTGGAAATTCGTGCATAACGAATGGAATTTGTCATTGAAACTGAAGACAATAGTTTCTGTCTTTGCCAAATGTAGATAAAGTACATAGGAATGATGTTCAATTGGTATTAGCAATCAATAAATCAACAGAGATAGCGAGACTTACCAGAAACACCGACAACAGCGAGAATGGGATTGCAAACCGTATGAATATTCATCAGTACCCCACATATCTTGCAATAGAATGGTCCCCTGCAAAAATAGTGAAGACTTCAGAATAAACTCCTGTCCATTGTTGTAACATTCCAGTCTAATGCTCTCAGATTCTGGTGCATTTTTCGAACATTCCAAGCTATTGTTCTCAGATTCTGATCCATTGTTGGAACATTCCAGTCGAAAGCTCTCAGATTCTAAATGTTCCTCCCTCTCTCTCTGCAGCTGCTGATCCCTGTTATTGTCCGAGGTGATACAGCTGCTTCTGCAATGAAATAATGCATTCGAAGAAGCCCCTTACTAATAGCAGAGGGAAACCCTCCAGCGAGACAATTAGAATCCATGAAGATTAGCATCAATCACTGTTGCTGAACAAACATTTCCAGTTAACACCTTACACTACAGCACTTTCAGCTTACAATAATAACTGGACTGGATGTTGATGTCGCTGGCTATTTGGGCTTATCTCGCATCACGAATTGCTCTAATGATGTCATTGGTGAGGGAACGCAATGGTTGTCACTTTTCATCGCCTAGACAATTCTACTGTGGTGTCCATGTGCAATGCTGCAGCTGCCTGCACCACTGCACCTCCCCCACAAAGAAGTGCACAATTAGAAGATCTTCACTGGGCGTAGTTGCCCTGACGATTCACAGGAAATGTAGTTTTCGCTAGAAGTTCTTCTCACTTTGTATCTTCAACACGCAATGTTTCCAAGGTCATTGTAGTTTATTTGCTTTAAGCAGTAACATGTACATGTCTTGACTTCAATCCAAAGCCAAACGTGGCATATACAATGATCGTGTTCATTAAAACCCATGGCTTAATGAATCAGGGACAGAATGAATATGGCATTGAGTCAGAGTCAGAAAGGAATGGGGCAAGTGGCTGTGGAAGCAGGAGAGGAGTACCGACATATTTCCCAGACACCATCACTCTTTCCAAAAGATGGATTGAGATGTAATCCGCGCAAGGAAACAGTTGACATTTCGGAGCTGGAATGTTGAACGACAATGTGAACAGAGAAGCAAATTTTCAAATGTGATGTGGAGAATTATATTTTATACGTAATGTTTCATCACAGGGTAAACAAGCTGATAATTGTCTTCATATCTGCACAGGATAGTCAGAACTAAAAGCAGGGGCAGACGGCAAAATGTTTTGGGTACAGGGAATGTCCAGAATAACATCAGTAGAGATATACTTCAGTCCAAGCTGGCACAGAGACGATGGGCTGAGTGAACTTTATCTTTAGTGTAATGATTCCGTGATATGCAAGACAGGTTTTAAGATCCTGAAGACGTGAACATAATCGGTGAAGACTACAGATTGAGCCATCAACATCATCATCATTATCATCATCAGCATCATCATCATCATCAGCATCATCATCATCATCATCATCATCATCATCATCATCATCAATATCGTCATCATCAACAACAGTCATCCATTGCTTTTGTTTCGTGAAGTGCAGCTGCCTCTAAAATGTCTATTCAGATACAAATTTCCAGAGATTCGTACATTTCGTGGGATATTCACAAAAAGGATTTTTGGGGATATAAAGAAGCAACAGGCTCTAGTGTTTTACAAATGTCATCGGCACAACAGCTCTAATGGGAACAGGAATGGATCATATTCTCCAAATAAAGTCAAGCTCAACATCTAGACCTATCAAAAACAGAGGAAATGGAAGTCTGTGTCCGAAACAGAAAATGTTGCGGCAGCATCTGGAGGCAGATTCAGAATTAACGTATCGAATCTGATATGAGCCTGTTCTGAAAAAAAGCCAAATTGGTCTAAAAAAATTGCTGTTTCCCTCTGCTCTGGTTTTTGCCAGATCTGATATGTTTCTGCAGCACTTCCTTTTTTTAATCTATTGAACTTGGGCAATTTGTCTGATCTGAACTGGAATACTGAAGCTGACCTTTTATTTGACTCTCACGTATTTGGTTATGGATAATAAAGGAGAAATTACAAACAACCTGCATTTGACACGTCCCTAAATATCAATCATGTGTTGCGTTGTGATAACTCGCCACGGAAATGTTGAACTCAGTGGCACTGACATCGCATGATCAATCGTCTGTTAGATTGAAACTGATGGGAATCTTTACCTCATGTTATGTTCCTGATGTCGCAGGGCTCATAAGTATCCAGCAATATCTTACCTTTCTGATGTATTACAGCAAACCGCAAAAACGTCAATATATTGTTAATTGTAGCAGGAGGTTTACGGGGTTTTTGTCAGCACTGGCATGGGTAGGATTTATTTGTCATCCCCAACAGTTCTGGAGAAGGTTGCAGAGAGCTGCCTTCTTTAACCATTTGCCTTCCAGTGGCGCAGGCATTCACAAAGCTGATTTGGAGTGGTTTCCAACAGTTTTAACAAACAAAGAATTACTCTCTCGTCAGGATGGCAAGTGACTTGGAATACAACATGCAGGGACTGGTTTTCCCATTGCTCAGCCGAGGATATTACCAAACTCAGGATTGTCTCCAAATCCCATTGATCACAGTTTTGTTCAGGATCTTTGGTGCCACGCTCCGTCAAGTTCTCCTTTGATGGCAAGATAATTTACTCTGATATCACTTCAAACATTCGGGAAAAAATACTGCAGATGATGGAGTCTGTACTGAAAGCCACCAGTGCTGAAGAAGACAGCGGGTCAGACAGCATTGAGTTCTCTTTTGAATCCACATTCCTAACTCTCCCAGGCAGGGCATTCCAAATTCTGACAATGCCCTGAATGAAGAAGTTTCTCCTCATCTCACTTTTAGCTTTTTCACTGAAAATCTTGAAATTACGATTTCTAATTACTTTTTTCGGAATATTCTTCTTTTCATACCCTGCAATTATTTTCATACTGTGAGCACCTCAATATTTTCACATCTTATTCTTCCTGGAGCAGAAAACACTAAGCCTGTTGATCGCATTAACCTTTAATTTCTGAACTGCTGCTTTGTTTCACAGCCTCATCTTTTATTTGATTAAGTTCTCCAGACTTGGACAAATAAACCTCTCCACCAGGATACTGATACCCCTCCAGTGAAGATGAAAACCTCTTCGTTTAGTACAGGTCCCAGCTGCCCTGGCAGAGATCGCCATGATCCAAACATCTGAACCCCACGCCACACATCAGTTCTTTAGCTACAGCATATTTTGATATTCCTTATCTCACTTCAATGTAGCACAGAGAAAAATCGCAAGATTGCAAACTTGTATTTCCTGCTTTTCAATTTCCAGCCAGCTCCCTGAAATTGCCTTGTAGGACCTTGTCACTCTTCCTGCCTACGTCGTTTATACCAATGTGAAGCACAACCGCTGGCTGTTCATACTCCCCCTTAAAAATGTCCTCAGCACTATCAGAGACATCCTTGACCCAGGTATCAGTGACACATCTTCTGGAGAATTATTTATTGTGCTATTGCAACACGAGTTGCTGAGTTTGCTGAGCGTTTGCACCAACCTTTAGCTTGTCCCCAATGATTTTTGCTTATTGATCAATATCTATGCAACAGAGACTTGAAAAATTCTGAATTTAATCATGTAGTGGGTGGTTTGTCTACGGCATGAGCTGTTAGAGGAAGTAGTGGAGGCTGGTACCATAACAACGTTTAAAAGACATCTGGATTGGTGTGTGGATAAGAGCGTTTCAGAAGACATAGGACAAATATTGGCAAATGGCACGAGGTTAATTTACGATAACAGGTCAGCATGGTCGTGTTGGACAGAAGGTTTCTGTTTCTGTGCTGTACATCTCTATGGTTATTTTCAAACATTCCATGAACATCATCTCGTTCACGTCACCAGTTCAAGAACTGGAAAGATATTCACAGCATTTCGACGTCTGACCACTTG
>NW_025212649.1:0-13751 GCF_004010195.1 Chiloscyllium plagiosum | reverse complement strand
AGCACAACCGCTGGCTGTTCATACTCCCCCTTAAAAATGCCCTCAGCACTATCAGAGACATCCTTGACCCAGGTATCAGTGACACATCTTCTGGAGAATTATTTATTGTGCTATTGCAACACGAGTTGCTAAGTTTGCTGAGTGTTTGCACCAACCTTTAGCTTGTCCCCAATGATTTTTGCTTATTGATCAATATCTATGCAACAGAGACTTGAAAAATTCTGAATTTAATCATGTAGTGGGTGGTTTGTCTACGGCATGAGCTGTTAGAGGAAGTGGTGGAGGCTGGTACCATAACAACGTTTAAAAGACATCTGGATTGGTGTGTGGATAAGAGCGTTTCAGAAGACATAGGACAAATATTGGCAAATGGCACAAGGTTAATTTACGATAACAGGTCAGCATGGTCGTGTTGGACAGAAGGTGTCTGTTTCTGTGCTGTACATCTCTATGGTTAATTTCAAACATTCCATGAACATCATCTCGTTCACGTCACCAGTTCAAGAACTGGAAAGATATTCACAGCATTTCGACGTCTGACCACTTGGAAAATACCGTATAAATTCACAGTCTTATCAGAATATCATTACATTCTGTAACTGCAACAATTCTTTGTATTTATTCCAATTCGGTCTACACACACACACACCACAGAACTTCACCAAAGAATGTAAGTAACTTTATCAATAATTAGAATGCTAACTGGAATGAAGGATTTATATGAATGAAAGGTGAGAGAAGCGTGTTCAGAACAGAGTGATGGAAGAGGATGAACAGTCAGAGGTCGTGGTACACATTGGTACCAATGATATAGGCAGAAACAGCTCTACTGAAGAGTCATTTAGTCTCGAGTAGTTAGCTTCCTCTGCCTCCATGAATGCTGTCTGACCCGCTATGTTCTTCAGGATTTGTTGTTTACAGCCACCTCAAATAATGCTGGTACATCAGTGTAAACAATAAACGTTGACAGGCCGATGACGGGAGAGGCCATTCGAGACTTGGTGCTCGGAAACGATCCGGGGCAGGAATCAGATCTTGTAGTGGAAGAGCATTTTGGTGATAGTGATCACAACTGCCTCACATTCTATATAGTTATGGAGAAGGAGAGGATTAGGTAAAATTGGAGGATATTTAATTGGGGAAGAAGAAACTATGATGAGATTAGACATGAGTTAGGAAGCATGGACTATGAGCCATTGTTCCATGGTAAAGGCACTATAGACATGTGGAGACAGTTGTTTCGAGTGATGAATAAATATGTCCCTCTGAGACAGGCAAAAAGGGGTAAGATAAAGGAACCTTGGATGATCAGAGCGGTGGAGCTTCTTGTCAAAAGGAAAAAGGTAGCTTACATAAGGTGGAGGAGGTTAGGCACAAGCTCAGCTCTAGAGGATCATAGGCAGGCGACGAAGGAGCTCAAAAATGGTCTGAGGAGAGCCGGGAAGGGGTTCGAGAAAGGCTTAGCAGAACGGATTAGGGAGAACACAAAGTCATTTTACACTTATGTGAGGAATAAGAGAATGGTCAAAGAAAGAGTAGGGCCGATCAGGGATAGCGTAGGAAACTTGTGTGTGGAGTCTGAGAGGGTAGGGGAAGACCTCAATTAGTTTTTTTGCTTCTGTATTTACGAAGGAAACGAACTATGTAGTGAATGAAACCTTTGAAGAGCAGGTGTACATGCTGAAATGGATAGAGATAGAGGAAGCTGATGTGCTGAAAAGTTTGCCAAACATTAAGATTGACAAGTCGCCAGGCCCAGAACAGATTTGACCTCGGCTGCTTTGGGAAACGAGAAATGCAATTGCTTCGGTACTTGCGAAGATCTTTGCATCCTCGATCTCCACTGGAGTCGTACCTGAGGACTGGAGAGAGGCAAATGTAATTCCTCTCTTCAAGCAAGGAAATAGGGAAATCACCGACAATTACAGACCAGTAAGTCTCGCTTCTGTCGTCTGCAAAGTGTTATATAGGATTTGTGACCATCTGGAAGAGAATGGCTTGATTAAATTCAGTCAACACGGCTTTGTGAGGGGCAGGTCGTGCCTCACAAACCTTATCGAGTTCTATGAGGATGTGACTAGAAACGTTGATTAGGGTCGAGCTGTGGATGTGGTGTATATGGACATTAGCAAGGCATTTGATAAGGTTCCCCGTGGTAGGCTCATTCAGAAGGTCAGGAGGAATGAGATAAAAGGAAATCTTACCTTTCTGGACACAGAATTGGTTGGACAACAGAAGACAGCGAGTGGTAGTAGAATGAAAATATTCTGTCTGGAAGTCAGTGGTGAGTGGTGTTCCACAGGGCTCTGTCCTTGGGCCGCTGTTGTTTGTAATTTTTATTAATGACTAGGATGAGGGGATTGAAGGAGGGGGTCAGCATGTTTGCAGATGACACAAAGGTTGGAGGTGTCGTTGACAGTAAAGAGGGCTGTTGTAGGTTGCAGGGGGACTTTGACAGGATGCAGAGATGGGCTGAGAGGTGGAAAATGGAGTTCAACCTTGATAAATGCGAGGTGATGCATTTTGGAAGGTGGAATTTGAAAGCTGAGTACAGGATTAAGATCGGATTCTTGGTAGTGTGGAGGAACAGAGGGATCTTCGTGTGCAGGTACATGGATTCCTTAAAATGGCCACCCAAGTGGACAAGGTTGTTAAGAAAGCATATGGTGTTTTGGCTTTCATTTACAGGGGGATTGAGTTTAAGAGTCGTGAGGTCTTGTTACAGCTCTATAAAACTTTGGTTAGACTGCACTTGGAATACTGCGTCCTGTTCTGGTCGCCCTATTATAGGAAAGATGTGGATGCTTTGGAGAGGGTTCATTGGTAGTTTACTCGGATGCTGTCTGGACTGGAGGGCTTATCTTATGAAGACAGTTTGACTGAGTTCGGACATTGTTCATTGGAGAAAAGGAGGAGGAGAGGGGACCTAATTGAAGGATACAAGAAAATGAGAGGTATAGGTAGAGTCGATGGCCAGAGACTATTTGCCAGGGCAGAAATGTATAACACGAGGGGTCATAGTTTTAAGGCAGTTGGAGGAAAGTACAGAAGGGATGTCAGAGGCGGGTTCTTTACACAGAGAGTTGTGAGAGCATGGAATGCGTTGACAGCAGCAGTTGTGGAAGCAAGGTCATTGGGGACATTTAAGAGACTGCCGGACATGCAATTGGTCACAGAAATTTGAGGGTGCATACATGAGTATCAATGGTCAGCACAACATCGTGGGATGAAGGGCCTGTTCTGTGCTGTACTGTTCTATGTTCTTTAAAAAACAAACACAGATAGTACCCTTTTTTAATAATGTGCGAATTACCCTCACAATATTCAAAAGATAATTGATACAAAGACGTCTGTTTCGATGAGGGAACGTTTGTTATTCTTGTGATGACTCTATTTGTTTCGGTGCTCTGATAGAGAAGCAGAAAGAGGCTTCCATCTGTACTATGGGATGAAAATCATCCCGTTCTCGTTGCATCAGACAGTGGCAGACAAGCATTGTTGCCTGTTCCTATTCGAAATAAACCATCCCAACCTTATCATTCATTGATAAAGTACAGCAAAAAGAAATCTGCAGCTTCCATCATTCTGGTTGGACAGCAAAACCGCTAGTGAATTATCTCAAAATTTTCTTTTCATTTATTTTGCAATATGAAGAACAGTCGGTGTTTTATATTATAATTTACTTCAAATTCAAGGTAGGAGAAAGTGAGGACTGCAGAATGTGTTGCTGTAAAAGCGCAGCAGGACAGGCAGCATCAAAGGAACAGGAGAATCGACGTTGCGGGCATTAGAAGGGCTTATGCCCGAAACGTCGATTCTCCTTCTCGTTTGATGCTTCAAATTCAAGGTAGGCATGTGATTGTGAGTTGATCTCCTACAGTATGAATGTTCATCCACATCAGTCTCGCTCTTTAAAGCCAACTTAATGAGTGGTTCTGTGTCCATCCAGCGGATGGAAAAATACTTCTGCTTTGACTATTGCAGGAATTGTTACAAACAACATGCTTAAGCTGCACGTGAAGTACAAAGGTGGAAGTGCAAGATACCAAAACCGAGTGCAATATTCGTGACGTACAAGCCTAATGAATAAAAATTGCAAACGTGCGGAGTGTAAAGGGAGAATTTAGCTCCATCTCCAAAATAAGACTTGATGCTCACTTCGAAAAGCACTCGACTGCATCAGTGTATTAATCCACGAACATAAGTAAAACAAGGACTGAGATTGTCAAATCTTCCTCGGTGAACAACATCTTGAAACCAGAAAAAAAACGAGGATTTTCCATGATATTCAAAAACGATAAGGATGAGAATGTGGAGGATGGGGAGGAGTGAACAATAAATAACTTTGAGGGTGACACAGACATGAGGTTGATACTTCACATTGAGGAGGAAATTCATAGAACATACAACATGTAAAATTACAGTACAGAACAGTCCCTTCAGCCCACGATGTTGTGCCGAGGATTAATCCTAATGTAAAATAAAATAAACTAATCTGCACACCCCTCAATTCACTGCTGTCCATGTGCATGTCCAGCATTCGCTTAAATGTTCATAATGATTCTGCTTTCACCATCAATGCTGGCAACGCATTCCATGCATTTACAGCTCTCTACATAGGGACGCTAACACTGACGTCCCCTCTATACTTTTTCTTCTAATATCTTTAAACTATGACTCCTCGTGCCATTCAATCCTGCCCTGGAGAAAACTCTCTGGCTATTGCCTCTCACTACCTCGTGTGGGTCGATCAGGTCACCTGTCTTACTCCTTCTCTCGAAAAAGGAAAGTCCGAGCGGAGTCAACCTCTCTTCATAATGCAAGCCCTCCAGTCCAGGCAACATCCTGGTAAAATTTCCTTGCACCCTCTCCAAAACCTCTGCATCGTTCCTATAGTAGGGCGACCAGAACTGGACACATTATTCAAAGTGTGGTCTCACCAAGTACTTAAAACTGTGTTGCTAGAAAAATGCAGCAGGTCAGGCAGCATCAAAGGAGCATGAGAAACGACGTTTCGGGCATAAGCCCTTCTTCAGGCCTATGCCCGAAACGTCGATTCTCCTGCTCCTTTGATGCTGTCTGACCTGCTGCGTTTTTCTAGCAACACATTTTTAAGCTCTGACCTCCAGCATCTGCAGTCCTCACTTTCTCTCACCAGGTATTTGTAGAGCTCTAGCAAAACCTCGCGGTTCTTAAATTCGATCCCCCTGTTAATGAAAGCCACTACACCCATGTGCTTTCCTAACAACCCTATCTGCTTGGGTGGCATATTTAAGGGTTCAATGTACCTCAACACCAACATCCCTCTGTTCCTCCACACTGCCAAGAATTCTGTCTTTAAACCTATATTCAGCAATCGAGCACGACCTTCCAAAATGCACCACTTCGCATTTCCCCACGTTGTACTCCATCCTACATTTCTCAGTCCTGCTCTCCATCCTGTCTACGTCGCGCTGCAGCCTGCAATAGCCCTCCATACTATCAACGGCAGTACCAATCTTTGTGTCATCGGCAAATTTACTGACCCACCGCTCAACCTCCTCATCCAAGTCATTTACAGAAACTACAAAAAGCAGAGGCCACGAACAGAGCCCTCAACACTGACCTCAAAGCAGCATACTTTCCATCTAAAACCACTTTCTGCCTTATGTCCGCAAACCAAATCTGATTCCAGACAACCAAACCCCGCTGTATACCATACCTCCTGACGTTATGAATGAGCCGGCAGTGGGGAACCTTATCAAATGCCTTGCTGAAGTCCATATCCACCACATCCACTGCTCGACCTTCATCGGCCTCTGTTGTCACCTCATCAAATAACTCAATAAGATTTGTGAGGTATAACCTGACTCGCACAAAGTCTTGCTGACAATCTTTAATCACGCTATGCATTTCCAGATAGTCTGTAATTGCAAGGGATTTCCCTATTACCCTTCTTGAAACAAGGGACAACATTTGCCTCCATCCAATCCTCCGATAACTCCTGGAATATCAACTCTCACTGAATCTAGGACAGCGCAGCCATCCCTGCAAACATCCAGGATAATTCACGTTCTCAGTGCAAGCATAGTTCCGCACCAGCACCAATATTAGTCCAGCTGTTTGCCACTATTATTTTAAGTATTCCAATAACATGGATACAGCTTTTCCTTCATTGTAATACAGACTTTTCGCTGAAAGGTTGTCTTTTCTCAAAGCAAGAATAAAGTCCTTCTTCCCGGGTACTCACTCTGAGAATGGGTTTGTGTTCCTGACAATTATTAATTCCCCAGCCCAGAGCTAATGATCTTGGTGACTGTTTCCGTGGTTAGGTTTTTGTCACTTGAGCATATGGTTCTGAAGAGAATGTTTGTATTTGGACCAGGATTGCGAATGCTCGCAAACGAACAGTCCACACTGAGACGGGAGGAAATTACTACATAAAGAACTGAAATTCATTCCCTAACACCAATTCTCAATTCTCAGATACTACTGCAATCTATGTCACCATTCCCCGAAATTTGTGGACATTATTCAGGTTTCGCGGATAAGCGGCAAACAAGAATATTTCTTCAACATGATCAGGCAGTAGATATCTCCAGAAGGAGAGAATACAAACCCCACATTTGATATCAGTGATATAACCAATCTCCAACTAAAGATATCTGTGTATAACTATTGACCAGAAATTGACCTGGACAAGCCATTTAAAAACTTCATTTCAGATGCTGACAATTATGTGGCATTTAATTCATCTCCAGAATTCCACAAATCCGATTCATTCTCAACATGGCACCAGGCAGGAGTGAAATTGAAGATCCTTTGTTACCTGGATAAGCACATCGGCAACAACTTTTATCGAGAGGAAAGTAGAGGGCTTAATTAACTCTCCATCCTTAACCAGAAATAGTTACTCCTGGCAACACTGACACACAAGATGCACTGCTATGTCTCCCTCCCAACAGCACTGTAGATGCACCAGCAGTAACCAGCTATATTAAAATCCCAAATGAATTAAAACGTACATCCGATTTACTAATAATTATTGGCAAAGGCAGACATTCATTTCATTGATTGGCTTACCATGTCGCTGTGCACAAATTTGTGATCTATTTGCAGATTTCATGGCGTTCATACATTTAAACAAAATACCAACTGAGAGCTGAGATCAAAGATAATACAAGACAATGAAGCTGGAAAAGATAATGAACCGCTGAAGAATCAATTGGATGAGCACTTCAAATACCAGTGCTTGATAGGCTATCGATCTCGAGTTAAGTCGGATTAATACAGTTTGGCTGGCATAGACATGTTGGGATGAAGGGCCTGGTTATATGCCCGAATATAGAACATAGAGCATTGCAGTGCAGAACTGGCCCTTCGGCCGTCGATGTTACGCCGACCTGTGAACTATTGTCAGCTCGTCCCCCTACACTATCCCAGAATCATCTCTGTGCTTACCTAAGAATTTTTTAAATTTCTCGAATGAGTCTGAGTTGACTACATTAGTCGGTAGGGAGTTCCACGCCCTTACTACTCTCTGCGTGAGGAACCTGCCTCTGACATCTGTCTTAAAACTATCACCCCTCAATTTGTAGTTATGCTCCCTTGTTCAAGATGACGTCATCATCATAGGAAAAAGACTTTCACTGTCTACCCTGT
Source organism: Chiloscyllium plagiosum (assembly GCF_004010195.1). Lineage (NCBI taxonomy): Eukaryota > Metazoa > Chordata > Chondrichthyes > Orectolobiformes > Hemiscylliidae > Chiloscyllium > Chiloscyllium plagiosum. The sequence goes on along the minus strand of NW_025212649.1, from coordinate 6,110 downwards.
CTAATCCTCTGATCATCTTCTCTGTCTCTATCAAATCCCCTCTCAACCTTTTTATTTCCAAAGATGACAGACCCAAGTCTCTCAGACTTTCCTCAGAAGACATTCGCTCCAGACCAGGCAACATCCTGGTAAATCTCTGCACGTTTTCCAATGCTTCCACATCCTTCCCGTAATATGCAGACCAGAACTGTACACAATATTCCAAGCGTGGACGCACCAGCGTTTTGTATATTTGCAGCATGATATTGCGGTTCCTGGACTCAATCCCTCTACCAATGAAACCTAACACACCGTATGCCTTCTGAACAGCACTATCCACCTGGGTGGCAACTTTCAGGGGTCTAGGTACATGGACTCCAAGATCACTCTGCACATCCACGCTAACAAGAATCTTCCCACTGACCCAGTACTCTGCCTTCCTGTTATTCTTCCCAAAGTGCATCACCTCACATTTAACTGCATTGAACTCCATTTTCCACCTCCGAGCCCAATTCTGCAGTTTATCCAGGTCTCCCAGAAACCTATAATATTCTTCCAAACTGTCCACTACTCAACCGACTTTCGTGTCGTCTGCAAATTTACTAATGCATCCAACTATGCCTGTGTCTAAGTCACTTATAAAAATGACAAACAGCAGTGGTCCCAAAACAGATCCTTGTGTCATACCACTAGTAAGCGGAATCCAGGCTGAATATTTTTCATCTACCATCACTCGCTACCTTCTTTCAGAAAGCCAATTTCTAATCCCGCCTGCGAAATCACACTCAATTGCATGCCACTGCATTTTCTCCAACAGCCTACCATGTATAACCTTACCAAAGGCTTGACTGAAGTCCATGTATACCACGTCAACTTCCCTACCCTCATCTACATGCTTGGTCACCTTCTCAAAAAACTCGATGATGTTTGTGAGACACGACCTGCCCTTGACGAAACCATGTTGACTATCTATAATCAAACTTTTGCTTTCTAGATGATTATGCATCTTACCTTTTATAATTCCTTCCAAAACCTTTCCTACGACAGAAGTAAGGCTCATTGTTCTATAATTAATTGGGTCATCTCTGCTGCCGTTCTTGAACAAGGGCACAGCATTTGCAATCCTCCAGTCCACTGGTACTAAACTTGTAGACAATGACAACTCAAATATCAAAGTCAAAGGCTCCACTATCTTCTCGAGAACTTCCCAGTGAATCCTCAGATAAATTCCATCCAGCCCGGGGTGCTTGTTTACTTTCACCCCTTCTAGAATTGATAACACCTGTTCACAACTAACCTCGATCATTTCTCGTCTAATATCTCGTACGTCATTCTTCACCTCTACAATATTCTCCTTTTCTTGAGTGAAATCCGATGAGTAATGTTCGTTTAGCACCTCTCCGATCTCTGCAGGGTCCACACTCAGCTTCCCACTTCTGTCTTTGATTGGCCCTATTCCTGCACTAATCATTCTTTAATTCCTCACATACCTATAGAAAGCTTTGGGGTTCTCCTATATTCTATTTGCTAAAGACTGCCCATTTCTTCTCTTTGCTCTTCTTAACTCTCTCTTTAAATCCTTCCGAGTTGATCTTTAATCTCCATCGACTCATCTGAACGACCTTGCCTCATCAAACTATTAACCTCCTTCTTCTTAACAAGAGATTCAATTCCGATAGTAAACCATGGTTTCCTTACCTTATGACTTCCTTCTTGCCTGACAGGAACATTGCTACCATGGACACGCAATATCTGTTCATTAAACTATCCCCACGTTTCCATTGTTTGCATCCCCAACATTTTGCTACCCCATTCAATGCATCCTAATTCTTGCCAAATCGCATTATAATTTCCCTTGCCGCATCGATAACTCTTCACCTGTAGCATGTACCTATCTCTTTCCATCGCTCAACTAAACGTAACTGAATTATGATCACTCTCTCCAAAGTGCTCACCTGCAACTAAATCAAACATCTGGCCATGTTCATTATCAAACACCAGATCCAGTGTGGCCTCCCCTCTTGTCGACCCTTTGACATACTGAGTCAGGAAACCCTCCTGTACACATTAGACAAAAACTGATCCATCCGACGTACTAGAGTCATAGCATTTCCAGTCAATGCTGGGAAGGTTAAAGTCCTCCACAATGACAACCCTCTACCTTTCACTCCTACCCAGAATAATTGTGTTAATTCTCACTTCCATCTGCCTGGAACTCTGTGGTGGCCAATAAAAAAACGCCAAGCACTGTGCCTCTCCTGTCTTGTTTCTAACCTCAGCCCAAGCTACCTCAGTTGACGAGTCCTCATCAAAAATTCTCTCAACCACCGTTATACTATCCTTTACTAACAAGACCACGCCTCCACCTCTTTTACCGCGTTGCCTGCACTTAATGAAAGATCTAAACCCTGGAACCTACACCATCCATTCCTCACCCTGCTCTATCCATGTCTCCGAAATGGCCAGAAAATCGACACCCCAGATACTTATCCATGCTACTAGCTCACCTACGTTATCTCGGATACTTCTGACGTTGAAGTAGACACACTTCAAACCTGTTTGCTGTATGCCAGCACATCCTTGTAACCTGAAGTCCTGTCCCTGTCTTTCCTACTCTCAGCCTCCTGTGCGCTGCAATTACACCTCCGGTTCCCATCCCCCTGCTGAAATAGTTTAAACCAACCTGAACAGCACCAGCAATTTTCCCGCCCAGCACATTAATACCCCTTTGGTTCAAGTGAGACAATTCTGTTTGTACAATCCCGACCTTCCCCAGAATGAGCCCCAATTATCCAAAACCTGAAACCCTCGCCACTGCACCATCCTTGCAGCCACGTGTTCAGTTGATTTCTCTCCCTATTCCTTGCCTCCATATCACGTGGCACGGGTAAAAAACCATAGATAACAACTCTGTTTTTTCTAGCTCTCAGCTTCCGACCGAGCACCCTGAAATCCTGCCTTACATTACTATCCCTCTTTCTACCTATGTCGTTGGTACCTACATGGACAACGACTTGAGGCTGTTTACCCTCTCCCTTCAGGCCCCAAAAATACGATCCGAGGCATCATGTACACTGTTGGACATGTGTTGGAGATAACACATCAATCACGAATCTCGTTCGTTCCCAACAAAGCTTCTATCTGAGCCGCGATGTATTGAGTCCCCAATTGCTAACACTCTCCTTCTGTCCCTCCTTTCCTTCTGTGCTACAGGCACAGGCTCTGTGCCAGAGACCTGAGCCCCACTACATGACACTGGTAAGTCGATCCCCCTCCACAGTATCCAAAACGGTACACACTTTTTTTCAGGGGAATGACCATAGGGGTTCCATCCACTGACTGTCATTTCCCCGTTCAAACAATCACTCAGGTTTCTTCGTGCCAAGGAGTAACTACTTCCCTGTAACTCCTATCCATCACAGCCTCTCCCTCCCGAACGATCCGAAGTTCATCCAGTTCCCGCTCCAGTTCCTGAACACGGTCTTGGAGGAGCGAGAGTTGGGTACACTTCCTGAAGATGTACTTGGATGGGTCACTAATGGCGTCCCTCACCTCAAGCATCATACAGGAGGAATATTGCTCTCCCTATACTGCCATCCCGGCTAGTTCCTTAATCACAAAGTAAAAAAGAAGAAACGCTTACCTAATATGTCCCTCGTCTTTCAGGTCAAAGGAGCTGGTTGGGTGGGAGGCCCTACAAAGTTATGCTCTCGGGTTGAGAAAACACTGGGCTATATAGCTGGACGGAAATAAAAATAAGAAGTCCCTCCTTTCCCATAAACCTCTGCTGTCTGACTTCAAATTTAAAATCTCAAATCAGTGACTGACTGCTCGCGGCAGGCCCCTGGTGCAAGCTCCCGCCCTTCGAGTTGCTGCTGCCGCTGAAAAACAGAGATGGAAGACTCCCGCACACGCGGTAAGTTTTAAAGTTTCAAATCAGTGACTCACTGCTCCCGGCTCCGACCTTCAAGGTTCTGATGCCGCTGAAAAGCAGAAATTATATATATATATATATATATATATATATATATATATGCCCATATATATATGTGTGTATGTGTATGTGTGTATGCTTATATGCGGTATGAATCAATGAGATTAACTTTTTTGAAAACAGAAAATGTTGTTTATTATTTTCATGGCTCGTGAGCATCACGAACTGAAGAATATAATCACCAAAGTCTCACAGCACCCTGACTTGAATCTATATCATTGTCCCTTCACTGTCACTTGTTCAGAAGCCTGTCCTGCTCTTTGAAACATATCCAGCGCTGTCTCTGCACCACGACGTTCACTGGGGATCATCACCATAATTTGAAAGGAAATTAGAAAAGGGCAATAAATGATAGTCTTGCTAACGTAACCCACCTCACAAGAACAAATGAAAGGAACCTGCACTTTTACAGACATCCATGTGGCCCATTGTTGGTTTTTACCATGTGTTGATGAGACTTTAAAATGTTCAGATCTTTTGGCAAACCCATGAACATTTCTAGAGTATTTCCCAATGTTTTTTTTAAATAACTCTGATGTGCGCGTTGTTCCCATCATTCTAAAAGGGAAAGACCTCGTGTTCATCATATTTCTATATCTAAACACAACAGACATTTTGAAACTATTGTCAGGAGAATGCGATTGGATATCTTCAACTAACACTGACATGGGATAAGATCGTGGATGATCTATCGGTGCCTTAAACATACATTCCACACCACCCCTTATACCGCTAATGTGTCATTCTTAGTCAAGTAACGGTCTGCCTCTGCGTTAAGAATAATCATTACTTGATCCTCCATCGTTCTCTGAGAAATGATTTTTCAAACACACAATCATTTGAGAGGGTAAAGAAAAAAGCTTCTTAATTGTGCAAATATTCAGTTTTACATCGATCCATTCGTGGGAATCTCTCGCAAAATCTGAAAAATTATTTAAACATTCAAATTATAAGATAGTTCGGGTTTAAATATGATCATGTCACATTTTCCTAATTCTCAACATATCCATGGTCAGTCTGGCCAAGATTTCCTTCGAAGATTCATGTTCCACAAAGGAACCAGTTGAGAGAATATTCTCTGGCTTGCTTGTAATTTCATTATGCACACAGCTCCCTCGAATAGGTCTTACTAATACCTTGTAAAACTGCAGATAAACCTCCTTACTCATAAAAACACAACGTCAATGCATTTTTGTTGTGTGATCCAGTTCGTCTGTGTCGTGGTTTTGCAATCTGCCCATTGAAATAATACACTGCATTTCCATGTCTGTGCTTCATACACAATATTTGTCCATTCACTTGACCATTAGTTGAGCTGGAAGGTTCATTTTCAAACGTTTCGTCACCAGTGTAGGAAACATCTTCAGTATGCCTCCCGACGAAGCATGGTTGATGATTCCTGATATCTGTCGAAATGTTTAGGTTCCTTTGAATTGGTGGTGTCATTTCCTGTGTTGATGCCAATTCCTAGAGTGATGGCCTGAATTTTCATGCCGAATCTTATGTTCCTCGGTTCTGTACATACACACAATTGGGAACATCCTCCTTTAAATTACACTTTTTTGTTCTATTCGAACTTTGCAAGTCTCTGTATAGTCTCCCCTCATTCGTCTGAACGTCAGCGAAAACAATTCTAACCTTGTCAATCTGTTCTCATACGTTAGTCTTGCCATCGCCAGAATCAGCCTGGTTAACCTGCAATGCACTCCTTCGAGACAAAGAACACCCTTCCTTCGAAAAGGAGACCCCAACTGCACACGATATTTTATGTGTGGCCTCACCAATGTCCTGTATACCTCTGAAACACATCCCTGCGCCTGTACTTGAAACGTCTCACAATGAAGGTCAACATACTAATTGCCTTCTTTACCCCCTCCTCCGTCGACATGGCTATCTTCAGCAACTGATTTACAAGGACACCCCGGTCCTGCTGTCCACTTCCCTCTTCTAAGATACAACTATCCTGGTAGTAATCTGCCTTCTTGTTTTTGCATCCAAAGTGAATTACCTCACATTCATCCAAATTATGCTGTATTTGCAATTGATTTGTACACTCACACTGACTGTCCAGATCACGCCGAAGGGTGTCTCCATTCTCATCAGTGTTCACCTTCCCAGTCAACTTATTATCATCTGC
>NW_025212648.1:26992-27919 GCF_004010195.1 Chiloscyllium plagiosum | reverse complement strand
GGTGGGGTATCTCACAGCAGGTGGGATATCTCAGAGCCAGCGGGGTATCTCACAGCAGGTGGGATATCTCACAGCAGGTGGGATATCTCACAGCCGGTGGGGTATCTCACAGCCGTTGGGATATCTCGCAGCAGGTGGGATATCTCGCAGCCGGTGGGATATCTCGCAGCCGGTGGGGTATCTCACAGCCGGTGGGGTATCTCACAGCCGGTGGGATATCTCCCAGCCGGTGGGATATCTCACAGCAGGTGGGATATCTCACAGCAGGTGGGATATCTCGCAGCAGGTGGGATATCTCGCAGCCGGTGGGATATCTCACAGCAGGTGGGGTATCTCACAGCCGTTGGGATATCTCACAGCCGTTGGGATATCTCACAGCCGGTGGGATATCTCACAGCCGGTTGGGTATCTCACAGCAGGTGGGGTATCTCGCAGCCGGTGGGGTATCTCACAGCAGGTGGGATATCTCACAGCCGGTGGTATATCTCACAGCAGGTGGGGTATCTCACAGCCGGTGGTATATCTCACAGCCGGTGGTGGAGAGGGACTAACTCTTTCCGTGTATGAGGGCAGGGTTTTCCTGGGAAGTTGTGACTGGGAGGTAGTGAGGGTGTAAACTTGGTGGGTGTTTCCCTCCTTAGTTTCTGACCCCACGGCCTGACCTTTTCTCCGCAGCGGGTGAAGTTGGATGCCACAAAGCTAAGCCACAGACTGCACCAGCTGATGCCCAGCACCAGGTACACGGTCAGGCTGCACGCCCTGCAGGACAGTGAGAGGACGGGCGCTGTGACGGCACACTTCAACACAGGTACCTGTCCGAGGATCCTGTACTGCACCAATCAATCCACCGCACCCATCCCCACCCCGAACCTGACCCACCCATCTGCAAACCCCCACTGACCTACCCCACTCATCCCCAAACACCCA
>NW_025212648.1:20911-24581 GCF_004010195.1 Chiloscyllium plagiosum | reverse complement strand
CAGCGATCAATACATCCCTCACCCAGCGATCAATACATCCCTCACCCAGCGATCAATACATCCCTCACCCAGCGATCAATACATCCCTCACCCAGCGATCAATACATCCCTCACCCAGCGATCAATACATCCCTCACCCAGCGATCAATACATCCCTCACCCAGCGATCAATACATCCCTCACCCAGCGATCAATACATCCCTCACCCAGCGATCAATACATCCCTCACCCAGCGATCAATACATCCCTCACCCAGCGATCAATACATCCCTCACCCAGCGATCAATACATCCCTCACCCAGCGATCAATACATCCCTCACCCAGCGATCAATACATCCCTCACCCAGCGATCAATACATCCCTCACCCAGCGATCAATACATCCCTCACCCAGCGATCAATACATCCCTCACCCAGCGATCAATACATCCCTCACCCAGCGATCGATACATCCATCACTCAGTGATCAATACATCCCTCACCCAGCGATCAATACATCCCTCACCCAGCGATCAATACATCCCTCACTCAGTGATCAATACATCCCTCACTCAGCGATCGAATCATCCCTCACTCAGCGATCAATACATCCCTCACCCAGCGATCGATACATCCATCACTCAGTGATCGGTACATCCCTCACTCAGCGATCAATACATCCCTCACTCAGCAATCGGTACATCCCTCACCCAGCGATCAATACATCCCTCACCCAGCGATCAATACATCCCTCACCCAGCGATCGATACATCCCTCACCCAGCAATCGATACATCCATCACTCAGTGATCGATACATCCCTCACTCAGCGATCGGTACATCCCTCACCCAGTTATCAATACATCCATCTCCCATGATCAATACATCCCTCACTCAGCGATCGGTACATCCCTCACTCATTGATCAATACATCCATCTCCCATGATCAATACATCCCTCACTCAGCGATCGGTACATCCCTCACCCAGCGATCGATACATCCATCACTCAGTGATCGGTACATCCCTCACTCAGCGATCGATACATCCCTCACTCAGCAATCGGTACATCCCTCACCCATGATCAATACATCCCTCACCCAGCGATCAATACATCCCTCACCCAGCAATCGATACATCCATCACTCAGTGATCAATACATCCCTCACCCAGCGATCGATACATCACTCACCCAGCAATCAATACATCCCTCACGCCCTGAGAGCAGGTTTGAGGTGGTGAGTGGGATGATGGTGTTGGAAGGGGGAACTGGTGTCCATTCTGGGATCTACCCTCACACTCTCTCCCTCTCTCTGATTCTTTTTGGTAGTCAGTGCACACATCCCATTCCCGAAGGACTGCGGAGAAGAACGCAGCAATGGGAGAACAGAGTCCAGCATCGTCACCCTCTACCTGAACGGGAGCAAAGACAAACCCATCAGAGCGTACTGCGACATGGAGACCGATGGCGGGGGCTGGCTCGTAAGGAGAGGGGTGTGGGGGAGTGGGGGCATAATCCCCAGGATGGGGGTCCAAGCCACTGTGTGAGGTGATGCATGTGTTAGTGAGAGTGCCTGGGCCTTAGGGAGAGGCGTGTGTGCTGGCAGAGTGAGAGAAGGAGAGAGTGTTGGGCCCTGGGGAGAGGTGTGTGTGCTGGCAGAGTGAGAGAAGGAGAGAGTGTTGGGCCCTGGGGAGAGGTGTGTGTGCTGGCAGAGTGAGAGAAGGAGAGAGTGCTGGGCCCTGGGGAGAGGTGTGTGTGTGTGCTGAGAGAGAGAGTGCTGAACCCTGGGGAGAGGTGTGTGTGTGGCAGAGTGAGAGAAGGAGAGAGTGCTGGGCCCTGGGGAGAGGTGTGTGTGCTGGCAGAGCGAGAGAGAGGGAGAGAGTGCTGGGCCCTGGGGAGATGGGTGTGTGTGCTGAGAGAGAGAGGGAGAGAGTACTGGGCCCTGGGGAGAGGGGTGTGTGTACTGAGAGAGAGAGGGAGGGAGAGAGTGCTGGGCCCTGGGGAGAGGGGTGTGTGCAGAGAGGATGCTGCTCCTTACCCCCCTGTGAGGTGGAGAAACTGTCTGTCTTTCTCTGTGTGCTGTGCGTTCAGCTTCCCCCCGGGATAACAACAGCGACCCTGGGCAGCTATCTCAGTCCCTGCTGGCTGGCTCAGGTAGTGTGACCTCCTCTGTCAGTCATAGTGATCAAAGTTTGTGCGAAGATTTGTAGCTCGGGTGCTCGTTGTTGTGGTTCTGTTCGCCGAGCTGGAAGTTTTTGTTGCAAACGTTTCGTCCCCTGGCTAGGCGACATCATCAGTGCTTGGGAGCCTCCTGCGAAGCGCTTCTTTGATGTTTCCTCCGGTGTTTATAGTGGTCTGTCCCTGCCGCTTCCGGTTGTCAGTTTCAGCTGTCCGCTGTAGTGGTTGGTATATTGGGTCCAGGTCGATGTGTTTGTTGATGGAGTTTGTTGATGGAGTCATAGTGATGTACAGCATGGAAACAGACCCTTCGGCCCAACTCGTCCATGCTGTCTAGACATCCCAATCTGATCTCGTCCTGTTTGCCAGCACTTGGCCCATATCCCTCCAAACCCTTCCTGTTCATATCCCCATCCAGATGCCTTTTAAGTGTTGCAATTGTACCAGCCTCCACGACTTCCTCTGGCAGCTCATTCCATACACGCACCACCCTCTGTGTGAAAAAGCTGCCCCTTAGTTCCCTTTCAAATCTTTCCCCCCCCCCCCCTCACCTTAAACCTATGCACCCTCGTTCAGGACTCCCCCACCCCAGGGAAAAGACTTTGTCTGTTCACCAAATACACTCTGACCTTCTCTCTAACAGCCTGCCCCCCGCAATCCCAGTACTGTTGGACCTAAGTTGTCCTTGCCCTGAGGTTAAATATTCAGGACCCACACAGTGAAGGGGCAGCTGTTGGTGTGCAGCGACTTGAATGAAGTCCTGTGGGGTTGGGCTTTCCGTATTTCTGGAATGTTGAATCCAAGGGCATTCCCTCTTCTCCTGCCACTCAGTTCCACTCGACCGGTACAGTCAGAGGGAAGAGGATTGAATGGGAAAAGTAAACCCAGGCCATTGTGGCTGAATGAATCTCACCCAGAAACTTACAAATGGGAAACCCAGCCCTGGGTTTGAGCTGCTGGGACAGGGTCAGAGTTTAGACGCAGAGTGTTTGGAATGCCAGTGAGTTAAAGACTTCCCTGTCAACATTCCCAATACCAATCTCAATCTCAATCCACACAGTGAGCTTGGGAGATTCCCTCAGCTTGTCCTTCCAGCCACACAGCTGCTTGAGATTAGTGTACGAAATTCATCACTGTTTTCCTCTTTCCCTGCTGGAAGGTTTTCCAGAGGAGAATAGACGGCAAGACCAACTTCATCAGGAACTGGAAGGCCTACGAGAAAGGCTTCGGAGATCTGGCTGGGGAGCACTGGCTGGGTAAGAACAGGGTGAGCACTGGCTGGGTAAGGACAGGAGGGAGCACTGGCTGAGTAAGGACCAGGGGGGAGCACTGGCTGGGTAAGGACAGGGTGAGCACTGGCTGAGTAAGGACTAGGGGGGAGCACTGGCTGGGTAAGGACAAGGGGTAGCACTGGCTGGGTAAGGACAGGGTGAGCACTGGCTGAGTAAGGACAGGGTGAGCACTGGCTGGGTAAGGACAGGGGGGAGCACTGGCTGGGTAAGGACAGGGGGAGC
>NW_025212648.1:13825-16834 GCF_004010195.1 Chiloscyllium plagiosum | reverse complement strand
GGGGGAGTTGGGGGGAGGTGGTGAGGATCAGGAATGGGGCCTGAGATCGAGTTGATGGGGTAGTGATGGGTCACTGACAGTAACCTCTGTCTGTGCTGTAGGGTTGTTGAAGCTGCACCAGCTGACAGCACAGCAACATTACCAACTCCGTGTGGATCTGCGGAACGGTCAGGAATCTGCCTACGCTACCTACGATAACTTTTTGGTGGAGAGCCCAGCCGAGAGATACAAACTGAGAGTGGGCAAATATTCCGGGAATGCCGGTGAGTGAGTGAGGGAGGGGAGGAGGGAGTGTTCCGAGACACCCGAAGGGAAACATGCCCAGTTCACCGTACTACTGTACCCACCCATTTCCCATCCTTCCCGGTTTCATGCCTTACTCTGATAACTGGAGGCTCAAAGATAGACAGGGCTCCCTGTGTAACTGTGTCTGTGATGCCCTGTGACAGTGTCCATGTAACAGTCTTATTCAGGTAATACCCATGTTCCCTGTTTGACAGTGTGTGTGACCGTACCCATGTTGTCTGTGTGACACTGTGTGTGACTGTAGCTGTGTTGCCTGTGTGACACCATGTGTGTGATTATGTTGCCTGTGTGACACCGTGTGCGTGACTGTACCCATGTTGCCTGTGTGACACTGTGTGAGACTGTAACCATGTTGCCTGTGACGGGATGTATGGGCTTATGCCTGAAATGTTGATTCTCCTGCTCCTTGGATGCTGCCTGTCCTGCTATGCTTTTCCAGCACCTCACTCTTGACTATGTGTAGAGACTGTTTGTCTCCCAATGAGATTTTCCCACCCCCTGCACTGGTGAGGTACCAGAGGACTGGAAGGTTGCTCATGTTGTCCCCCTGTACAAGAAGGGTAGAATGGATATTCAAGGTAACTACAGCCCAGTGAGCCTGACGTCAGTGATGGAAATGTTGCTGGAGAAGATACTGAGGGATAAGATCTATTTATATTCAGAAAAGAATGGACCTATCAGTGATAGGCAAAATGGTTTTGTGCGGGGGAGATCGTGCCTTACCAACATAATAGAGTTTCTTGAAGAAGTGACTAAGTTCATAGATGAAGGAAGGGCTGTTGATGTCATATACATGGACTTTAGTAAGGTGTTTGATAAGGTTCCCCATGGTAGACTAATGGAGAAAGTGAAGTCACATGGTGTGCAGGGTGTTCTAGCTCGGTGGATAAAGAATTGGTTGAGCAGCAGGAGACAGAGAGTAGTAGTTGAAGGGAATTTCTCGACATGGAGAAAGGTGACCAGTGGTGTTCCACAGGGGTTAGTGATGGGGCCACTGTTGTTTGTAATATACATAAATGATCTGGAAGAGGGCACTGTTGGTATGATCAGCAAGTTTGCAGATGACACGAAGATTGGTGGAGTAGCAGAAAGCATAAGGGACTGTCAGAGAATACAGGAGAATATAGATAGGCTGGAGAGTTGGGTGGAGAAGTGGCAGATGGAGTTCAATCCAGATAAATGAGAGCTGATGCACTTTGGGAAGTCTAATTCTAGAGCAAATTATACTGTAAATGGAAGAGCCTTGGGAAAAGTTGATGAGCAGAGAGATCTGGGAGTTTAGGTTCATTGCACCCTGAAGGTTGCTGCACAGGTAGATAGAGTGTTCAAGAAGACATATAGTATGCTTACCTTCGTCAGATGGGGTATTGAGTATAAGAGCTGGCAGGTCAGGTTAAAATTGTATGCGACATTGGTTCAGCTGCATTTAGAATACTGTGTACAGTTCTGGTGGCCACATTACCAAAAAGATGTGGACGCTTTGGAGAGGATGCAGAGATGGTTTACGAAGATGTTGCCTGGTATGGAAGGTGCTAACTATGAAGAGAGGTTGAGTAGGTTATATTTGTTTTCATTAGAAAAAAGGAGATTGAGGAGGGACCTGATTGATGTCTACAAAATCATGAAGGGTATAGACAGGGTAGATAGAGATAAGCTTTTTCCCAGGGTGAAGGATTCAATAACTAGAGGTCACGCATTCAAGGTGCGAGGTGAACAATTTAAGGGGGATACACTTGGCAAGTACTTCACATAGAGGGTGGTAAGTGCCTGGAACATACAGCCAGCAGAGGTGGGAGAAGCAGAAATGGTAGATTCATATAAGGTGTGTCTGGACAGATGCATGAGTAGGTGGGGAGCAGAGGGATACAGATGCTTAGGAATTGGGCGACAGGTTTAGACAGTACATTTGGATTGGCTCAGGCTTGGAGGACCGAAGGGCCTGTTCCTGGGCTGTAAATTTTCTTTGTTCTTTGTCTGTCTGTATAAAATCTGGGACATGGGAAGTGTGCTCACAGTCGGAAGCAGCTGCTTCCAGCTCTCTTGTGAAGACTTTCCACCCTGTCTCCATGGTAACCAGGCAACAGGCCAGGCAGGTATCCGATATCTTAACAACCCCCTTTACACGGCATTCTGTTTCATCTGGAGTTATGAGCCAGTTTAACAAGGAGCGATCTCTGAGTCACTACCGCAGTCAGTGAAGCTGCTGTTTTATCACAGGAAACTCCTTGGCATATCATCACGGCAGCAACTTCACCACCATCGATGCTGACAATGACGAGGCTCTCACAAACTGTGCTGTCTCCTATCGAGGAGGCTGGTGGTATAAAAACTGTCATCGTGTCAATCTCAACGGAGAGTATGGAAACAACAGGGACCATCAGGTACCCACCCCATTACTCACCCTCTTACTCTCCGTCTCTCTCTCTCTCTCTCCCTCTGCCTCTCTGTCTCGTTCTCTCACTCTCCACCTCATTCTCTCTCTCTCACCCACTGACTCTCACTCTCTCTGACTCTCACTTACTGACTCTCTCTCTCTCACAGTCTCTCTCACAAATGGCCACTGTTGCACACAAGCAATCTCACTCACTCACTCACTCAGTCTCTCATTCTCACTCCCTGATACTGACTCACTTGCTTATTGTCACTCTCTCTCTCACTCATTCGCTGACACTCCCTCTCACTCCCTCACTCTGATTCTCCCTC
>NW_025212648.1:0-8624 GCF_004010195.1 Chiloscyllium plagiosum | reverse complement strand
TCTCGCTCACTCACTGACTCTCTCGCTCACCTACTGACTCTCGCTCACTCACTGACTTTCACTCGCTCACTGATTTTCTCTCTCTCTCACTAATTCCCTCACTCACTGAATCTCTCTCACTCACTGAATCTATCTCACTCACTGACCATCACTGACTCTCTCTCACACTTACTGACTCTCTCTCACTCAGTGACTCTCTCGCTCACCCACTGACTCTCTCGCTCACCCACTGACTCTCTCGCTCACCCACTGACTCTCTCTCTCCCTCTCTCACTGACTCTCGCTCACTCACTGACTCTCGCTCACTCACTGATTTTCTGTCTCTCTCTCTGACTCTCTCACTCCCTCTCGGTCTCCCTCAGCCCCTCTATGACACTCTGGTACATCCTGGCTTGCTGTGTAATGACTGGTTGTTCACTCAGAGTGAACACTGACACTGACTGCCTTTTCCCTTCTGCAGGGTGTGAACTGGTATAGCTGGAAAGGCTTCGAGTTCTCCATACCCTTCACTGAGATGAAGATGAGGCCTTATAAGTTTGTCAGTTCCGTCAGGAAGGAGTGAGGCACAGGGCCACCGCCAGGGGACAATTCTAAAGCTCACAGCTAATTCTTCTCCCGGACTTTGCGATTTTACTGCAGTCGTCATGAAGCCTACGATTTTTTAGTCTCTGTTTATGTTCTGCTGGGATCTGGGCCTGTTGACCTTTGAACCCACCAACAACAAGACCCAACACCAGCGTATGGCCTATCACTCGCCGGCTTCAAATTGTGTGGTTCCAAAATTATTCACCAAATCATAGAGTTAACCAAATGTTGGAGAAGGAATTGGAAAGGGTAGGGGGGGAGGGTGGGGACATTCAAAGCTCCAAGACTTTGGATGCTGCTGTTTTCTGATCGCCAGCCTCTTGTATATCTGCTGCTTTCTAGTATATGAGTGCTAGGATCAATCTCTAATACCAGAAACTGCCCCCATTGCATTTTAAAGAGATTTAACTTGATGAATTTTTGTTTTGAAGTTATTTTGTATTTTTTTTTCTCTGTTATTTTGAAATACATTTGATGTGCCTTTTCTAATCCCTGTGGTGTCCTGTCTTATCTCAAGATTGTAGGAGCCTTTGGAGGGAGGATTTCCACCCAAATATCCTCAGGGGATTGGGGCATGAGGAATAGCCACTTGACGTCTCGAGCATCCCATAATGCAAGGCTCTCCTGTTGTGCTTCCGCACCCCCACCCCCGACCCCAAGCATGGGCCTCTGCATTACCCATCCCGATAGTTAGTCAACCGCACAGGTCTGACCCACCCTCCAATGGCTGTGTGTCTTCACTGGATCCAAATCCAATCCACGCGCGTTCATACTACAACTCTTAATATCTTCAGCAATGGAAGCAATTCTGATTGGCGTTCTCAAACTGTACATCGACTCCCCACCACACCAGTTTGAACCGCATTTTTGTCGGAGGGTGCCGAATTTTATTTTTATTCCCACAATCCTTTTTTTCTAACTGAACCACCACTGACCAGCCACCCCCCCCCCCCCCCCCACCACAAACCTCCCTCCATTATCACAGGGAACATCACTCCTGGGGGAGAGAGGAGGGTGATGGAGGCTGGGCTTTAGAGTCTGTTGAAGGAACGTTTGACCAATTTCTGAAGCGCACTGATGAACAGGGGGATAGGGAGGGTAGAAGGAGAGCTTGAAGTGTTCGATCAGATATGATGGTATTGAATGCTCTCGATGGGCTGAATGGCCTGCAGCAGTTGCTAAAAGGTGAGCGATCCTGAACATAACAGTCCCAACACCTTTCTGAAGTTTATTGAAGTGGTGATGGTCGCCCGGGCCGACCAGCTGCTGGGATGTGACCCCCTTGCTCTTGGCGTCTTGTTGGCATACTCCTTGGGATGGCACTTAGTCCATAAGACAGAGGAGCAGAAATTAGGCCATTCAGCCCATCGAGTCTGCTCCACCATTCGATCATGCCTGCTAGGTTTCTCAACCCCAGTCTCCCACGTTTCCACATAACCTTTAATCCCCTTGGCAATCAAGGATCTATCTAACTCTATCTTAAATTTCCTCAGTGACCTGTCCTCCACAGCCTTCTGTGACAATGAATTCCACAAATTCCCTACTCTTTGGCTGAAGAACTTTCTCCTTATCTCCATTCTAAAAGGTCTTCCCTTTACTCCAAGGCTGTGTCCTCGGATCCTAGTCTCTCCTAACATCTTCCCAACATCTACTCTGTCCAGGTCATTCAGTATTCTGTAAGTTTCTATTTGATCACCCCCCTCCCCCATCCTTCTAAACTCTATTGAGTATTGTCCTGGAGTCCTCAAACGTTCCTCATTCTTGCCTTCTCATGACCCTCCTCTGGACCCGCTCCAGGGTATGGGGTCCAAAATTGCTCACAATGCTCTCAATGTGATCTGACCAGAGTTTGCTAAAGGCTCAGGAGTACATCCCTGTTATTTTATTCTCGTCCTCTCGAGATGAATGTCAACATTGTATTTGCCTTCCTAGCTCCCGAGTCATCCTGCAGGTTTGTACTCAGCGGGCACACACAGATGCCCGAGACCAGAGAATTCCAGAGTGCTCTGCTCGGGCCAAAGCTCCTGCACTGACTCTATTCCCTCAGTGCTCAGTTGGTCACTGAGTGTCAGTGAGATCCCAAACAACTCCTTTTAGAACTGGAGCTGAGACCTTGCTCAGAGGGTAACAGGTCAGGACTGAAGAAATCGGAGAAAGAAGCTTGAGTGTGGAGATTTGGAAATTCTGACTTGGGTGTGATTCCCATTGGCTGGTCCCTATATTAGAGAGGAATCTATTTAATCTTTGATGGAATGTGGGTTGGCCACAGGTAAAGACCAGAATTTATTGACGTCAAGAAGGTGGTAGTGAGCTGCCCTCCTGATCCGCAGCAGTTCATGGGGCCACAGGGATCTTAGGGAGGGAGCTCCTAGTGGGATTGATGGAACAGCGATGTCTTTCCAGGCAGGAAAGGTGAGTGGTTTGGAGAGGAACCGGCAAGTGATGGGATTCCCATGTATCTGCTGCTGTGTTGGTGGAGGTAGGAGGTGAGGAAGGTGCTTTCCACATGCCTGCAGTGCATCTTACTGAATGGACACACTGCTGCTCCTGAGCAAGGGAGTAAACGCTGAAAGTGTGGGATGTGATGCCAGTAAATTGGATTTGGAGAAGTTCAGGTGCTGTGTCTCCCATGGCAGAATTCATCCAGGAAGGGTCTGTCTACCTGGGAACACTCTCCCAGTGCAGCCGTGAGGGAGCTCCACAGTCTTTCAGTTCCCATGTTAAAGCATGGGCCCTACCTTTTCTCTCAAATGAGTCACTTCTTCCCAATCTGAAAAAGGCCAAAGGGGTTACTTGCTGGTGTTCTGGCCAATATTTACCCCCCCCCCCCCCCACAAAATTATCAGATCATAGAGTCAGGAGATTTCACAGCTCATAAAGAGGCCCTTCAGCCCATTGTTTCCACACCAATCATCAAGCACTTATCTATTCAAATCCTAGTTTCCAGCACTGAACCCTCATCTTCTCCCTCAGGATCCTCCAACCCCAGGGCATCAATGTAGATTTCACCAGTTTCCTCATTTCCCCTCCCCCCACCTTATCCCAGTTCCAAACTTCCATCTCAGCACCATCCTCATGACCTGTCCCACCTGTCCATTTCCCTTCCCACCTATTCTCTCCACCCTCCTCTCTAACCTATCACCATTGCCCCCACCTCCATCCACCTATCACACTCTTAGCTACCTTCCCTCCAGCCCCACCCTCTCCCATTTATGTTGCCCTCCCCCCCCACCATCCTTGGCTCACAGCCTCATTCCTGATGAGGGGCTTTTGCCCGAAATATCGCTTCTCCTGCTCCTCAGATTTTGCCTGACCTGCTGTGCTTTTCCAGCATCACACTCTCGACTCGGATCTCCAGCATCTGCAGTCCTCACTTTCCCCTAGCTCTGTATACCATGGTATTTCAAGAGCACATCTCAATACTTACAGTCATACAGCACAGATCAGACCCTTCGGTCAAACCAGTCCATTCAGAATCAGAATCCCAAACTAAACTAGTCCCACCTGCCTGCTCCTGGCCCATATCCCTGCAAACCTTTCCTATTCACCTACTTACCTAAAATGTCTTTTAAACATTGTAATTGGACCCACTTCCTCTGGAAGTTCATTCCACACATGAACCACTCTCTGTGTAAAGAAATTTGTCTTTCATATTTTTTTAAATCTCACTCCTCTTACCTTAAAAATGTGCCCCCTAGTTTTGAAAACCCCATCCTGGGGAAAAGTCACCTGCCATTAACCCTGTCTTCACCACTTGTGATTTTACAAGCTCATCTCTCAACCTGCTATGCTCCAGAGAAGTCGGTTCCTGCCTCTCCTGATCTTTCAGGCACTGCGTTTCAGTGACTCACCACTCAGAGTGAAAACATTTCTCCTCGAGTTCTCTCTGGACCTCTTAAGGGGAGACGTTTCTCCTTATCTATGTCCCTCATAATGTCATACTCCTCAATTAGGTGTCCCCTCAGCTTTCTCTGCCCCATATTAAACAGCCTGAACTTAACCAGCTTTTCCTCATAATGAAAATACTCAATCCCAGGCAAACTCCTCTGCATTCCTCCATTGCAATCCCAGCTTTCCTGTGAGACCAGAACCACACGCATTGCTCCAACTGTGGCCTCATTACACCATTACCTGGAGCTCCATTATTATCATGTACCATGATCCCGAGGGATTTTCCTGTGCACACACTGGCTGCTGTCATGCCTACAGCACGTCAGCACCTACACTTTGAAAGTTCTTCATCAGCGGCTCGCTGCTTATGAGGTTGCGGAAAGTATTTAATGTGATGCACATGTCTCGATATGACCAGGATATGGGTTACACAAGTTAGTGAGGTATTAACTCTCCTAGAGATTAGTAATTAAATCTAAAGCAAGCTCTAAACTCCTCCTCGTTCTGACACCAACATGTTATAAAAGGAAGATAGTTTGTGATGTCAAATGTGAAGTGAATTCCATTTATTTGTCGATATTTCATTACATTATGTCATGCTCCGTCGCAGAGTCTCACCCTGTTCTCATCTCCGAAAAATAATCTCTGCAATCAGTATTCTTCTGGATAGAGAGAAGAAGGGAGGGACAGAAGACAAAAGAGAGAGAAGAAGGACAGAGAAGGTCTGAGGGAGGGCGAATTACTTCCCAAAGCGGAATCCAATGCCCCCTTTATTGCGAGTGAATGACTGCAGGCGACCAGCCATGGAGGTGAGAGACTGGCTCTCTTGACTCTCACTTTCCAAGCCCCTGGGATCCAGGGTGTTGCAAGTTGCCCCGTACTCCCTCTCAAACTCACCATCAGTCAGGGGAACGGTGACACACTTGACACCCTGTTCCTGGCTGTCCAGCATCCACTTCTTGAGATGTCTCTGGCTCTCGAGGTGCTCCCCGTTCAGATGGCCCAGGAGCAGGTCCAGACGTCGCTGAGACACTAGCTCTGAGAGCCAGGCCTGCAGATTCGATTGCTGACCCTCTGTGACTCCAGCTGTGAACCTCTGGTAATGTGGAAGTGCTTGAGCAGAGATCAGTGTGAGCAGGTACAGAGCTGACAGCTGAAGGAACAAGGACTTCATCTAGGAGACAGGGAAACACACGTTTAACCAACTATCATGTCAAACTACCTGAAACACCAGCTCCAACTTCCAACAGATTGGATTTATAAACCAGCCAAACTCCTATGATTAGATTCTAGATTATACCTCACTCCAGGGATGTGTTATTCTACATAGAAAACAACCAAAACCCACTGTCAGATTCTAATCTATAACTCTGTCCATATACTCCATTGATCATCAAGTCCAAATAGCTCCATTCAAAGGCTACACCAATACTACATACAGAATCTACACATGCACTGTAATCTACACTCTTGTAGCTTTTTGTATCGACTCTCAGACTCTAAGTCTACAATCAGGTACGAAACTTAAATTAACACATAATCTTTCCACAGGCAGAATCGGCACTTAGACCCTATAGCCACACTCAAGCTCGGAAACTACACTTAGATCATATGCCTACCACACTCACACTGAATCCACAGTCAGCTCCTGTACTGACACACTCACACTGAATCCACAGTCAGCTCCTGTACTGACACACTCACACTGAATCTACAGTCCGCTCCTGGACTGACACACTCACACTGAATCTAGAGTCAACTCCTGTACCTACACACACACACTGAATCTACAGTCAACTCCTGTACCGACACACTCACACTGAATCTACAGTCAGCTCCTGTACTTACACACTCACACTGAATCCACAGTCAGCTCCTGTACATACACACACACTGAATCCACAGTCAGCACTTGTACCTACACAATCACACTGAATCCACAGTCAGCTCCTGTACTGACACACTCACACTAAATCCACAGTCAGCTCCTGTACTGACACACTCACACTGAATCTATAGTCAGCTCCTGCACCGAAACACTCACACTGAATCTACAGTCAGCTCCTGTACCTACACACTCACACTACATCTAGTCAGCTCCTGTGCCTACACACTCACACTGAATCCACAGTCAGCTCCTGTACCTGCACACTCATACTGAAACTACAGTCAGCTCCTGTACCTGCACACTCACACTGAATCCACAGTCAGCTCCAGTACCTGCACATTCACACTGTATCCACAGTCAGCTCCTGTACCGACACACTTACACTGAATCTACAGTCAGCTCCTGTACCTACACACTCACACTACATCTAGTCAGCTCCTGAGCCTACACACACACTAAATCCACAGTAAGCTCCTGTGCCTACACACTCACACTGAATCCACAATCAGCTCCTGTACCTGCACTCTCATACTGAAACTACAGTCAGCTCCTGTACCTGCACAATCACACTGAATCCACAGTCAGCTCCTGTACCGACACACTCACACTGAATACACAGTCACCTCCTGTACCGACACACACACTGAATCCACAGTCAGCTCCTGTACATACACACTCACACAGAAATCTACAGTCAACTCCTGTACATACACACTCACACTGAATCCACAGTCAGCTCCTGTACCGACACACTCATAATGAAACTACAGTCAGCTCCTGTACCTGCACAATCACACTGAAACCACAGTCAGCTCCTGTACCGGCACACTCACACTGAATAAACAGTCACCTCCTGTACCGACACACACACTGAATCCACAGTCAGCTCCTGTACGTACACACTCACACTGAAATCTACAGTCAACTCCTGTACATACACATTCACACTGAATCCACAGTCAGCTCCTGTACCGACACACTCACACTGAATCCACAGTCAGCTCCTGTAATGACACACTCACACTGAATCTACAGTCAGCTCCAGTATCTACGCACTCACACTGAATCCACAGTCAGCTCCTGTACCTACACACTCACACTGATTCCATAGTCAGCTCCTGTATCTACACACTCACACTGAATGCACAGTTAGCACCTGTACATATAACACTCACACTGAATCCATAGTCAGCTCCTGTACCGACACACTCACACTGAATCCACAGTCAGCTCCTGTACCTACGCACTCACACTGAATCCATAGTCAGCTCCTGTATCTACACACTCACACTGAATGCACAGTTAGCACCTATACCTATAACACTCACACTGAATCCACAGTCAGCTGCTGTACCTACACACTCACACTGAATCTATAGTCAGCCCTTGTGCCTACACACTCACTCTGAATCCACAGTTAGCACCTGTACCTATACACCCTCACCCTGAATCCACAGTTAGCACCTGTACCTGCACACTCACACTGAATCCACAGTCAGCTCCTGTACCTGCACACTCACCCTGAATCCACAGTCAGCTCCTGTACCTACAGACTCACACTGAATCTGTAGTTAGCACATGTATCTCTCCACACTCACCCTGAATCCACAGTTATCACCTGTACCTGCACACTCACCCTGAAATCACAGTTAGCACCTGTACCTACACACGCACACTGAATCTACAGTCAGCTCCTGTACATACACACTCACATTGAATCCACAATCAGCTCTGTACCTACACACTCACACTGAATCCACAGTCAGCTCCTGTGCCGACACACTCACACTGAATCTACAGTCAGCTCCTGTGCCTACACACTCACACTGAATACACAGTCAGCTCCTGTACCGACACACTCACACTGAATCCACAGTCAGCTCCTGTACATTCACACTCACACCGAATCCTCAGTCAGCTGCTGTACCTACACACTCACACTGAATCCACAGTCATCTCCTGTACTGACACACTCACACTGCATCCACAGTCAGCTCCTGTACCTGCACACTCACAATGAATCCACAGTCAGCTCCTCTACTGACACACTCACACTGAATCCAGTCAGCTCCTATACATACACACTCACATCGAATCCACAGTCAGCTCCTGCACCTGCACACTCACACTGAATCCATAGTCAGCTCCTGTACCAAAACACACACACTGAATCTACAGTCCGCTCCTGTACTGACACACTCACACTGACTCTAGAGTCAACTCCTGTATCTACACACTCACACTGAATCTACAGTCAACT
>NW_025212647.1:27342-27914 GCF_004010195.1 Chiloscyllium plagiosum | reverse complement strand
CTTGCAGCACGGGAATAGATTGACACACAGGCAATGGAATAAATATCACATCCAGCACCATTCATTGTCCCAGTAAGTTCATTGCAATTGAGGGAAACTTTGAAGAAACAATGCAAGGCACATTCTAAAAGTCTCTGGTTTTCAGACAGCTCCATTCCCGTGGCAGCCAGTTCTGAGAGAGTGTACTTGTTTCACCCTGATGTCGTGGGGTGGAGGAGGATGGGGATCAGGAAATGTTGGTCAGGATGGGGAACTGGGAAAGTGAGTTGACTGAAAAGCTTCTTGTAATGAGATACATGTTGGAACAGTGGCCACCTGAGTCAGTGCCAGGAACGAACACAAGGGTGACCCAACTCGGGTTTAAATGGGTTTGTAAGATTCTGAACAATCTCACTGGTCCTCATGACTTGACCCAGGTAAGGATTGGAATCGGTGGATAGGCATTAAAGCTTATAGTAGGAACGAAAGATAATGGCTTTGATCTTTCCAAATTGAAATGATAAGAGCATTACTACGGTGAAATATGATTTACAGATCTCATGGGTAGACTTTGACACTTAGCAGGAATAGCA
>NW_025212647.1:15453-27222 GCF_004010195.1 Chiloscyllium plagiosum | reverse complement strand
GGATGGGGATCAGGAAATGTTGGTCAGGATGGGGAACTGGGAAAGTGAGTTGACTGAAAAGCTTCTTGTAATGAGATACATGTTGGGAACAGTGGCCACCTGAGTCAGTGCCAGGAACGAACACAAGGGTGACCCAATTCGGGTTTAAATGGGTCTGTAAGATTCTGAATAATCTCACTGGTCCTCCTGACTTGACCCAGGTAAGGATTGGAATCGGTGGATAGGCGTTAAAGCTTATAGTAGGAATGAAAGATAATGGCTTTGACCTTTCCAATTTGAAATGATAAGAGCATTACTACGGTGAAATATGATTTACAGATCTCATGGGTAGACTTTGACACTTAGCAGGAATAGCAGCAAAAGCAGCAAGGAGGACAGAGCAACTGGCAGGGAAAGTGATGCAGTTAAAGATAGTTCTAAGCGTTAATTAAGAGCTAGAGACTTACCAGGAACACCAACAATAACAAGGGTGGGATAGTAAATGTGTTGAATAACCAGGAGTATATAACGGATCCGAGTTGTTAATGACATCAAGTGGTAATTTGCAAAAATATAATCAATTGTTGCTGAGAAACTCCTGCCCATTGTTGTAAAATTCCAATCTTCTGTGTTCAGATTCCAACCCATGGTTGTAAAATTCCAATCTATTGTTCTCAGATTTGAATCTCTCTTCTCCCGAGCTCCGGGTGTCTGGAGCTGTCCGTCCCTGTTAGTGCTGGGGGTGATGCTGGAGGTGATGCTGTCACTGATGCGATATCCTTGTACATTGTAAGGAATTTGTTATTAATAGAAAAGGGAAACCCTCCTGGGACACTATTAAATTCCATGGAGTTTGACATCAAGTACAGTCACTGAACAAACATGTTCAGTTAACCCTTTCAATCTAGTACACTATTCCCACAATGGAATAGGACCTGGAGCAAACGCGGACTGTATGGACATGAGTTACTGAGAGAAGGAGAGAGTTAGGCATTGACCATAATCTTTCAATTATCTGGAGATATTGAAGTGGTTCGAAAGAAATGGACAGTTATAAATAATACACTCCTGTTCAAAAAAGGCTGGAGAGATAATTGCTGTTCCTCCAGCCAGTCAGTTGGGGTACTCTGCCTCCCTTAGTTTAAAGTAAGGACCACTTCAGTAACATGTTGTCTGAGGCACTGACAGCAGAGAGACATGTTGAAACGCTGTGGTTCAGGCTGAAAAGAAACATATTAATTGTTTGATTGATTGATTAGAAGAAGTGAAAAGCTTCATTTATGAGCAGTACAGATAGATCGCAGTCAGCAGGGATATACAGATCACAGGGTGAACAGAAACGTGGACAGAGATGTACAGGTTACACCCCACAGCGTGTGCACTGGGCAAGATCAACATTTACAAGGTCAGCGTTATTTGAAGTTCAAGGTTCCATTCATCAGTCTAATAACGGCTGGGAAGAAGCTGTTCCTGAAGCTGCTGGTGGGTGTGTTCAAGCTTCTGTACCTTCTGCCTGATGGGTGAGGTTGCAGGAGATCATTACCGGGGTGGGAGGGGTATTCGATGTTGTTGGCAGCCATTCCACGGCAACGAGCCATGTAAGTGGAGTCCATGGATGGAACGTTGGCTTCCGTGATGGTCTGGGCTGTGCACACAACCCTCTGTAGTTCCTTACCGTGCTGGGCAGAGCGGTTGTTACACCGGGACAGGATGCTCTCTGTGTTGCATCTGGAGAGTTTGGTGAGGGACCTTATGGACAGGCCAAATTCCTGAAGTTGCCTGAGGAACAAGATGCGTTGTTATGCCTTGTGGATTATCACAGCAATGTGGGAAGGCCAGGACAGCTTGACAGTTACTTTCACTCCTCGGAACTTGACACTCTCCACCCTCTCAGCCTCAGCTCCATTGATGTAGAAGGAGGCATGTTCTCCTCCTGTCTTTCTGAAGTCAATGATCAGTCCCTGGAGCTATCGGGGAATGTAACACTGCACTGCTGGCTTTCTGCTTGAACAGTGCATAGAAAGCGTTGAGCGCGTCAGGGAGGGATGTATCTTTGTCCGCTGTCTTGCTCTGCCTCATTCTGTATCCCGTTATGTTGTTTCGGCCTTCCCACAGACAGTGGGTGTCTGGATGGTTGGTTTGTACCTTCAACTCTTGGCTTGATACTGCCTCTTGGCATCTCTGATGGTTTTGCGGAGGTCATATCTGGGTTTTCTGTATTGGTCTGGGTAATCCAACTTGAATGCTGAGTGTCTGGTTTTCAGGAGGAAGTGGATTTCACAGTTCATCCAAGATTCCCTTTTGGGAAACACCCGGAGTGACTTTGGCACGCACTTCTCTGTGGATTTGCTCATGATGTCCGTGATGATGATGGTGCAATCGTCCCGGATTTCTGCTGAGTCCTTGAATTGTATCCAGTTCACTGATTCCAACCAGTCCCAGAGATGCTCTTCCACTGCCTCAGACCAAGATTGTATTTCTTTCTGTGAAGGATCCTCCCATATTAGCTTCTGCTTGCAAGCTGGGAGGAGGGGCACAGCGTTGTGATCTGATTTTCTGATGTGTGCTGCGGGGGATGGAACTATCGGTGTGTTTGATGGTTGTGTAACACTGGTCCAGGATGTTGGGTCCTCCAGTGGGGCAGGAGATGTGTTGGTGGGACTTTGGCAGTGCCCTCTTGCGGTTGGATCGGTTGGGATCACCGCCACGATGAGTAAGGACTCGGGGAATTTTGTCTCATCATGTTTATGACGGTGGAAAATCCATCCAGGGCATTCTTCACATCTTCATGGGGTGGGATGTAGACTGCTGTCAGGATGGCGGAGGTGAATTCTCACGGAAGGCAGCAAGGGTGCCATTTTATGGTAAGGTATTCTCGATCAAGCAGAGCAATGGCTTGTCAGAGTTGCTACATCTGAGCACATATCCCACTGCCCTTCACCTTCCCCCAGGATGCTGTGCAGATGTTCCAGGGAGGAGGGCAGGATTGCGAAATGCTGTGTAACTGTTACATCGGAAGGCAAATTGCAGGGGATTGAGTCAGGCTGGGAGACCAGGCTGATGTGGGCCATGACCAGCCTCTCGAAGCACTACAACATTCTGGACGTCAGAGCCACTGGGCGGGAGTCATTAAGGCACATTGCACCGGCTTTCCTGGGTACTGGGATGGCAGTGGGCCTCTTGAAGCAATTGGGGACTTCGACTTGTAGGTCAAGATGTCAGCTGATCCACACAAGATCTGATTGAATGGCTAGGGGCTCCGTCTGGGTCTGTCACTTTCCTTGTGTTGACTCCGAGGAAGGCTGATCGGGCATCAGCAGCAGTGGCAGAGGGGACAGGTGCCCCTGGAGCTATCGGGGAATGTAACACCGCACTGCTGGCTTTCTGCTTGAACAGTGCATAGAAAGCGTTGAGCGCGTCAGGGAGGGATGTATCTTTGTCCGCTGTCTTGCTCTGCCTCATTCTGTATCCCGTTATGTTGTTTCGGCCTTCCCACAGACAGTGGGTGTCTGGATGGTTGGTTTGTACCTCCAACTCTTGGCCCGATACTGCCTCTTGGCATCTCTGATGGTTTTGCGGAGGTCATATCTGGGTTTTCTGTATTGGTCTGGGTAATCCAACTTGAATGCTGAATGTCTGGTTTTCAGGAGGAAGTGGATTTCACAGTTCATCCAAGATTCCCATTTGGGAAACACCCGGAGTGACTTTGGCACGCACTTCTCCATGGATTTGCTCATGATGTCCGTGATGATGATGGTGCAATCGTCCCGGATTTCTGCTGAGTCCTTGAATAGTATCCAGTTCACTGATTCCAACCAGTCCCAGAGATGCTCTTCCACTGCCTCAGACCAAGATTGTATTTCTTTCTGTGAAGGATCCTCCCATATTAGCTTCTGCTTGTATGCTGGGAGGAGGGGCACAGCGTTGTGATCTGATTTTCTGATGTGTGCTGGGGGGGATGGAACTATCGGTGTGTTTGATGGTTGTGTAACACTGGTCCAGGATGTTGGATCCTCCAGTGGGGCAGGAGATGTGTTGGTGGGACTTTGGCAGTGCCCTCTTGCGGTTGGATCGGTTGGGATCACCGCCACGGTGAGTAAGGACTCGGGGAATTTTGTCTCATCATGTTTATGACGGTGGAAAATCCATCCAGGGCATTCTTCACATCTTCATGGGGTGGGATGTAGACTGCTGTCAAGATGGTGGAGGTGAATTCTCACGGAAGGCAGCAAGGGTGCCAGTTTACGGTAAGGTATTCTCGATCAAGCAGAGCAATGGCTTGTCAGAGTTGCTACATCTGAGCACATATCCCACTGCCCTTCACCTTCCCCCAGGATGCTGTGTGGTCGATGTGGTGTATGGAGAACCCCTCAGCTTGTAGGGAGCAGTCAGGAATGGCAGGGGTAGCCAAGTCTCCGTGAAACACAGCATACAACAGCCTCTGAGTTCTCTCTGGTAGGTAAGTATGGATCTGAGTTCATCCATTTTGTTTTTGATAGCCTGGACATTTGTGAGAAGTATGCTGGGAAAGGGGGGTGGTGGTCTTGTAACTGTGCTGTTTCAGCATCACCTTCAGGCCAGCAGGTGTTTCCTGTTTCCTTGAAGTTTTCTGGACGTTTCTGGGTGTTGGTTGAGCGTGTGTACTTCTCCTGTATGTTAGTGAGTTGGGCCTGGTCGGGTAGGGCCTCCTCGGGTTGGAGTAGTCACAGGGTCTGGGACTGGACAAAGGCTAGTTAAACCTACTCTGGGTGGCATGGTAACTCAGTGGTTAGCACTGCTGCCTCACAGCACCAGGGACTTGGATTCGATTCCCACCATGGGTGATGTCTGTGTGGAGTTTGCACATTCTTCCCGTGTCTGTGCAGGTTTCCTCCTGGTGCTCAGGTTTCCTCCCACAATCTAAAGATATGCAAATTTGGTGAATTGACCATGCTAATTTGCCCATTCCATTGTTCAGGGATATGCAGGTCAGGTACATTCATCATGGGTAAATAGGGATAGGAGAATTGGTCTGGGTGGACTTTTCTTCGGCGGGTCGGTGTGCACCTGTTGGGCCGATAGGCCTACTTCCACACCGTAGGGAATCTAATTCACAGACAGGGCCAATTTCATTCTGTGTTGAGGTCAGGATGCTGCGGGGTCAGGGGTCAGATCATGGTTCTGGTGGCCATGTGAGTCCTACAGGAAGTCCATAGATCTGCTCTGGATGCTACAGGATGACGAGCATCGAAAGTCCTCAGGCCTGGACAACCATTGGAATCATCAATCCTGTAAGTAGATTAAAGAGAACATTGTTCGTAATTTTTTTTGAGTTGAATTTTCTGCTGCCTTGAGTGACATGAACAAAGACAAGAAAGTTAGGGAAATATGGCAAGAATGAAAGCATTAGATTTTGTTGTGAAAAGTATTTCCAATTTCCCCCTTTATCATTTAAACAGCGAATTCTGTTTCTCACCAGTGAGGGGTGACCACTTCATTTTCATGCTGTTCTATCTCATTAGGAGCTGGTCTTGCCACATTTCGATGGAGATTCTAATCCTTCCTTCAGTTCCTATGGAAACCAGATGGTGCCAGTTCCCAACAGTGAAGCCTGGGCAGTTCCCTGGAGGCAGGAGCTCACTGTTTGCTTCTCCAGGTCTTCACCCATCTCCACCATCAGCACCATTTCACTGCATGCTCCATCAATACTGTCCTCTCCCACACTGTGTCGGTGTGTGTGGGCATCACCAAACCCCAGCCTCACCACATCATTCTGGCTGCTTTCAGATTAACTCACCCTTCACTGTGGAGCTCAGAGACAATGATGTTGTACTTGCTTCTGCCAGGTTGGTTCACAGTCAGGGCTGGAAAAGTGTTGCTGGAAAAGCACAGCAGGTCAGGCAGCATCCAGGGAACAGGAGAATCGACGTTTCGGGCATAAGCCCTTCTTCAGGAAGGCTTATGCCCGAAACGTCGATTCTCCTGTTCCCTGGATGCTGCCTGACCTGCTGCGCTTTTCCAGCAACACATTTCCAGCTCTGATCTCCAGCATCTGCAGACCTCACTTTCTCCTGGTTCACAGTCAGGGGCATGCGCACATTTCATGCAGTGACATAAGATGCATCATCTGGCTCTGAGCTAACTTTCTAAAGCCTCATTCACTTTGTGTTTACTTGTGGGCTGTCAAGTTTATCTCAGTGTTTAGTGCAGAGTGACAGGCATTCACCATGTCACTAGTCAGTTTATCACACGGTGCAGAGGATGAATCTGTGTAGAAGACAGCACGGAGGAAATTATTTATTCTTGGTGGGATCTGGGTGTCGCTGACTGGGCCAGTATTTACTTGAGAAGATGTTGGTGAGTTACCTTCTTGAACTGCAATGCCATTACGGTGGGAATTCCAGGATTTTGACCCAGTGATGGTGAAGAAACGATGATGTAGTTCCAAGTCAGGATGGTGAGGGGCTTGGTGGGGAACTTAATGGTGGTGGCATTCCTGTATAACTGCTGCTCTTGTCCTTCCAGGTGGAAGTGTATGTGAGTTTGAAAGGTGCTGTCTGATGATCTCTGGTGATTTTCTGCAGCACAAACTACAGACTACTACTACTGAGCATCAGAGATGGAGGGAATGGATGCTCGCAGATGTATTGCTAATCAAGTGTGCTGCTTTATCCAGGATGGTGTCAGCTTCTTGTGTGCTGTTGGAGCTTCACTTATTCAGGCAAGTGGGGAGTATTCTATCACACTCCGACTTGTACCTTGTAGATGGTAGATAGGCTTTGGGAAGTAAAGAGGTGATTTACTCACAGAGATATACTGAGTTCCTGACCGATACTTGCAATTATTGTGTTTATGTGGTGAGTTCAGTGGAGTTACTGGTCAATGATAACCTCCAGGATGTTGACATTGGGGGAATTCAGTGATAGTAACACCATTGAAATTCAAGGGTCAGTTGGTAGATTGTCTCTTATTGGTAATGGTCATCACCTGGCATTTCTGTGCCATGAATATTACTTGTCACTTGTGACCCCAAGCCTGGACATTGTTCAGGTCTTGTTGCATTTGAACACGGACTGCTTCAATATCTAAAGAGTCATTAATGATGCTGAACATTGTCGAATCATCGGTGTACATCCCCACTTCTGATTTTATGAGGAAGGGAAGGTGCTTATGTGTACATTAAGATGGAGCAGGTGGAGATGTTTGGGCCAAGGGCTTGACCCAGAGTAACTCCTGCAGAGATGTCCTGAAGCTGAGATGACTGACCTCCAACAACCACAGCATTCTCCCTCTGTGCCTGGTCTGACTCCAACCATGGGAGAGCTTGTCCCCCATTGATTCCAGTTTTGCTCGGACTCCTCGATGCCATATTCGATCCAAATGGCCTTCATGTCATAGGCTGTCACTCTCACCTCCCCTCTGGAATTGTTCATATTTGAACCAAGGCTGTAATGAGGTCAGGAGCTGAGTGCTCCTGGTGGAATCCAAACTGGGCGTCACCGACCAGGTTATAGCTGAGCAGAAGCTGCTCAATAGCACGGTTGGTGTCACCTTCCATCACTTTACTGGAGATCGAGAATAGACTGATGGGGCGGGAATTGGCTGGGTTAGATCTGACCTGCTTTTTCTGTACAGGACATACCTGGGCAATTTTCCACATTGTCGGATAGATGCTAGTGTTGTAAGTGTACTGGAGCAGCTTGGTCAGGGAAGCGACAAGCTCTTGAGCACATGTCTTCAGGTATTATTGCTGGAATGTTGTCAGGGCCTATAGCCTTTGCAGTGTCCAGTGTCTCCCACCATTTTGTGACATCATGTGGAGTGAATCGAATTGGCTGAAGCCTGGTATCTGCAAAGCTGGGGCCCATTGGAGGGGCGTGAGATGGATCATTCACTGATGATTCCTGCAAAGACTTCATCCTTACCTTTTGTACTGATGTGCTGAGCTCTTCCCTCATTGAGGATGGGAATATTTATGGAGACTCCTTCTCCCCTGAGTTGTTTAATTGTTCGCCACCATTCATGATTGGATGTGGCAGGACTGCAGAGCTTAGATCTGACCTGTTGATTGTGGGAACACACATCTCTGTCTATCACTTGCTGCTTATGCTGATTGGCATGGAAGTAGTCCAGTTTGGTGGCTTCACCAGGTTGAAACCTCATATTCAGCTGTGCCTGGTGTTGTTCCTGGCATGTTTCCCTGCACTCTCCATTGAACCAGGGTTGATCTTCTCTCTTGATGGGGTCATGGCTGAGTGGGGGATGTGCTGGGCCATGAGGTCACAGACTGTGCTGCTGTTGATGGCCCACATCACATTGTGGACGCCAATGTTTTAGTTGCTTGAACTGTTTGAAGTCTGTCTCATTTATCACAAACATTTAGTGCCACACAACATGTGGGAGTTTAGTCTCAACCTGAAGATAGGACTTTGTCTCCTGAAGCAATGTGTGGTTATCACTCTTCCTGGTATTGTAATGGTCAGATGTATCTGCAGCTAGCAGATTGGTAAGAATGAGGTCGAGTATGTTTTTCCCTTTTGTTGGTTCCCTCACCACCTGCCGCAGACCCAGTCTAACAGCTCTGTCCTTTAGGACCCAACCAGCTCAATCAGTCGTACTGCTGCCGAGACACTCTTGATGGTGAACATTGAAATCCCCCCCAGGGTACATGTTGTGCCCTTGTCACCTTCAGTGGTTCCTCCAAGTATTGTTCAACATGGAGGAGAACTGATTCATCAGCTGAGGGAGGGCGGTACATGGTAACCAGCAGGAGTTTTCCTTATTTATGCTTAACCTGAAGCCGTGAGACTCCATGGGGTCCAGAGTCAATGTTGAGGACTCACAGGGTAACTCCCTCCTGACTGTATCCCCACTGTGCTGCCTCCTTTGCTGGGTCTGTCAGGACATATCCAGGGATGGTGATGGTGGTGACTGGGACATAGAATGTCAGGTAGGATTCTGTGAGTATGACTATGTCAGGTTGTTGCTTGACTAGTTTGTTAGACAGCTCTCCTAGTTTTGGCAGTATCCCCCAGATGTTAGTAAGGAGGACTTTGCAGGATCAACAGGGGGCTGTTCCTGCATTTTCCGTTGCCTAGGGCGGTGCCAGGTGATCCGTCCAGTTTCATTTCTCTGAGACTTTGTAATGACTGGTACAACTGAATGGCTTGCCAGGCCAGATCAGGGGACAATTGAGAATCACTCACACTGCTGTGAGTCTGGAGTCACATGTCGGCCAATCCAGGTGAGGCCATTAGATTTCCTTCCCTGTCGGATATTAGTGAACCAGATGGGTTTTTCCCATGGCCATCAGTATATTCTTATTTGCAGATGTTTTCTTTACTAGAGTTTAAATTCCACCATCTGTCATGGCAGGAATCTAACCTTGGTCCCCAGAGCATTAACTGAGTTTCTGGATCGATTGTCTCGTAATAATACCAGGAGTTTTGCGATTTACATATGAAAGAACTGAAACCAACATAGTGATTGTAAAGGATGAGAGACTTAATCAATCCAGGTCTTTTCCAATAATAATTTCAGTTACATAACACTGTAAACATTTGCTATAAATTCTATGTGTTACAATCTTATTCTCCACAACCACCTGATGAAGGAGCAGTGCACCAAAAGTTAGTGCTTCCAAATAACCTTGTTGGACTATATATACTGGTTTTGTCTGATTTTTAACTTTGTATGCTGCAGTCAAAGACCGGTGTCTCCAAATCATGGGAGATTGCATGAAGGAGTCTTGGGGACTGAATACAGGTGTGTAGAGGACTGAATGAGGTATATGGAGGGCTGAATGGAGGTGTATGGAAGAAAGTATGGAGCTGTGTAGAGGATTGAATAGAGATATAGAGAGGACATCATGGAGGTCACGACAATGAGTCTTCTTCCTCATGAGGCTAAGGATATTCAGCACATTCGTAAGGACTCTCACCGACCTTAATAACTGCACCATGAAAAGCATTCTATCTGTGTGCATCACGGCTTGATATGGTAACAGCTTGGTCCAGGTCCAGAAGAAAGCTATGAACACAGCCCAGATCATGCCACAAGCCAACCTTCCATCTAGCTACTTCATCTATAGTTCTTGATGAGGTGTAAAGACAGCAAATACCATCAAAGACCCCTCCCACCCGGTCAGACTCTCTTCCAACCTCTTTCATCAGGCAGGAGATGCCACAGCTTCTTCCCTGCTGTTCTTAGACTGCTGAATGGACCTCTCTAATTTCAAACCTAATGCTGATGTTGGGTTTGTGTATCTCCTGTGTAGCTGTAACCCAGTATGCCTTGCTCTGTCTAAATACCCAATGATCTGTCTGTGTGTTATGATGCACCTCTACCGCCGCGAACCAAAATATTTCACTGAATGTAGGTACATTCGACAACAATAAATCAAATCACATGTCGTGCATGGGTCTGAAAGGGTTAATATAGACTGGGTGTTATAAGTACAGCTCACAGTGTCCATGACATGGTGGGATGATCTGGGAGGAGTCAAACAAATGACTAGATCCTTCGAACAGTCTCTGTTACAGCGGACAATAAATCCTTCTAATGTGTGCAAATAATCATGAGAGGCAATGAGCTCCCCCCTGTTTATTAGAAGAGATTCTGGCTCCAGTTAGGTCACAGTTCTCAGGGCCCTCGTGTATCAATAAGACTTTACATAATTAAAGTTAGAGAATTTAGTACAGAAATGTATTTAATCTGGTGTTTTTAGGGAAGCATTACAAGTCTACACATTTTGTTAATCTTACACAAGGGAAAAATATTTCCTTTCCAAAACAATCTACATAAACTAAGCCATCTTGTACAGTCACACAGCCGTACTTATCACCAGGACAGTACCACAACAGTCTATGGCTCGCAAAAAAGCAACTGCACTCAAAACACATACAATGATGTCAGTAGCATTATGGATGTTAAAGCTCTTCCAAAATTGAAGAACACTATCCTCATGATCCCCCTCAGTTACTGCAGTCAGCTTCCTGAATGTATACATTAAATATTAAGCTTTCGAATCTGTTATTGCACCCAGGTCCATGTGTTGAATAAGAGCGGTTGTGTTCGGAAGTAGGAATAAAACGTTGATGTTTTCAGAAAGCTCACCAGTGGTGGGAGGATGGCTTGGTGCATTGTCCAGAATGAGGAAAATCTTGAAATCCAAATCACTTCCCCGGAATCATTTCTAAACTACATGCTCAAAAGCATCAACAAAAAGGACAAAAAAAATGTGCCCTGTCATCGAAATTCTTTTGCTTGACCTGAGGTAAACACCGAGAGTGGATTTAAGGGAACGGGGATGGAATCGCCTGATAGCCAATAGGTGTTCACCTATTTTAAACAATTATTCCCCAATTCACCAATCACGTTGCAGCCAAATCACGTTGACGAAACGCACGATCCAGGTGAAGGACTTTATCCAAAGCGAGTGTACGTGGGATAACTGAGGAAGGAAAGGAAGCCCATGATACCGACAAGAATAATAACAGCAAGGGAAATCAGGAAGATCACCACAAAGGCAGGAGAGAGGCTCAGGCTCGAGTAAGGAAGGCTAAGAGGAAACGAGAGGAAAGGATGGCAGGCTGTGCTCAAACAGGAAAATGTTCTTAAAACATATTAATAGTGAAAGATTAGTTAAGGATAAAGTGGGGCCCATAGACGAACAGGCAGAATAATCTGCTCACTGAAGGAAATGATATGATAGAGGTACTAAATAAGTACTTTGGTTCTGTCTTTACCAAATTAAAAAATAGTGAGAATGGCCATGTTAAAAATCTGGATGTTGAGCAACTGAACATTATA
>NW_025212647.1:0-8572 GCF_004010195.1 Chiloscyllium plagiosum | reverse complement strand
GTCACCCCTTAACCTCCTGTGCTTCAGTGAAAAAGTACCAGCCTGAGCAGCCTTTGTATCTCCTTCTAGTTTTCTTTAATTTAATTCCGTTCTAAAAGTTCATTTGTTTCACTTTGTGTCTCTCCCTCTTCCACGTCTTGCTTTTCCTGTCTCTTTTCCTTTAGCTAAGTCCTCTTCCTCTTTGATCTCTCCCTTATTCACAGAACCTTGGATGATAGAAACATTACAGGCTCATTGTACACAGCTCACTGATTAATAGAATGAGTTGCTCTGTCCCTCTCCTTCCCCACAGCTGGACACATGTTTGCTGGTCAAGTACTTGGCAATTCCCTTGTAAACTCCTTTTGGATCTGTTTCTAAAATGTTTTCAGGGAAGTACATTCCAAATCATCCTAACTCATTTTATAATGAAAGATATCCTTATTTTGCCTGAAGTTTCTTTATCAATGATGTAAATCTGTGTCAGAATTCGATTTTATTGTCACGTGTACTCACGTACAGAAGTACAGAGAAAGGTTTACCAAGTCTCCATTCTCAGGCGCCATCTTAAAATAAAGAATCCAAAGCCAGATATAAACAAAAGAGAAAAAATCAAACAAAGAACCAAAAGAAAAGGAAACTGTCCCGATTATAAACTCTTCTTTCCTGCGCCGAGAGCTGACCTGAATGGCAGATGGAGTTTAATTTAGATAAACGCGAGGTGTGGCATTTTGCTGGGTCACACCAGGGCAGGACTTACCCAGTCATTGGTCAGGCCACGTTATAGAAGAAGGAGATCTAGGGGTACAGGTTCATTGCTCCTTGAAACTGGAGACACAGGTAGGCAGGATGGTCAAGAAGGCTTTCAGCAAGCTTGCTTTCACTGGGGAGAGCAGTGAGTATAAAAGTTGGGATGTCTTGTTGCAGCTGTACAAGATGTTGGAAAGGCCACATTTGGCGTACTGTGTGCAGTTCTGGTCACCCTCCTATCAAAGGGTTAAGATTAAACTGGAAATAGTCCAGAGAAGGTTTACTAGGATGCTTCCAAGCCTGGAAGATTTACGTTTTGGGGAGAGACTGGGACTTTGTACTCCAGCAAGTCGAAGACTGAGGGACGACCTTAAAACATAAAACATCGAACATTTCAACGTAATACAGACCTTTTGGCCGTCAATGTAGCATCAATGTGTGAAACCAATCTGAAGGCCACCAAACCTACCCTATTCCATTTTCATCCATATGTCTATGCAATGACCACTTAAATGCTCTTAGATTTGGAGAGTCTACTACTGTTGCAGGGAGACCGTTCCACATTCCTAATACTCTTTGAGTAAAGAAACTGCCTCTGAAATCTGTGCTATATCTATCACTTCTCAAGTTAAAGTTATGTCCGCTCGTGCGAGGAAACACCATCCAAGTAAAAAGGCTCTCACTGTCCACCCTGTCTAACCCTCTGATTCTCTGATATGTCTCAATTAAGTCACGTCTCAACCTTCTTCTCTCTCATGAAAACAGCCTCAAGTCCAAGAGCATTTCCTTGTAAGAAATTTCCTCCATACCAGGCAACATCCCAATAAATCTCCTCTGAACCTTTTCCAAAGCTTCCACATCCTTCCTACAATGCGGTGACCAGAACTGTAAGCAATATTCCAAGTGCGGCCGCACCAGAGTTTTGTACAGTTACAGCGTGACCTCATGGCTCTGAAACGCAATCCCTCCACTAACAAAAGCTAACACACCATATGCCTTCTTAACAACGCTATCAACCTGGGTGACAACTTTCTAGGATCTACATACATGTATACCTTGATCTCTCTGTTCATTTACACTACCAAGAATCTTACCATTAGCCCAGTACTCTGCACTCCTGTCACTTCTTCCAAAGTGTATTGCTTCACACTTTTCCACATGAACTCCATTTGCTACCTCTCAGCCCAGCTCTGCATCATATCTATGTCCCTCTGGATCCTAGAACATCCTTTGGCACTCTCCATATCTCCACTGACCTTACTGTCATCTAAAAATTTACTTCCCCATCCTATCCCCTCATCCAGGCCATTTATAAAAAATATTTTTTTCAGTAGTCCCTAAACAAATCCTTCTGGTACACTACTAGCAACAGAACACCAGGGTGAACATTTCACGTCAGCCATCACTCTCTGTCTTCTTTCAGCTAGCCAATTTCTGATCTAAACCACTAAATCACCCTCAATCCCATGCCTCTATATTTTGTGCATTAGCCTACCATGGGGAACCTTATCAAACATCTCACTGAAATCCCTACACACCACAGCAACCACTATACCCTCATTCACCTGTTTGGTTACCTTCTCAAAGAACTCAATCAGGTTTGTGAGGCACAATCTATCCTTTACAAAACCGTGTTGGCTATCCCTAATCAAATTAGTCCTTTCCAGATGGTTATAAATCCTATCTCCTATAACCTTTACTAACTGAACCAAACCCACACCGGAAGTAATGCTCACTGGTCTATAATTACCAGGGTTGTCTCTACTCCCCTTCTTGAACAAGGGAAGAACATCTGCTATCCTCAAATGTTCTGGCACAACTCCTGCAGACAATGTGGACACAAGGATCAAAGCCAGAGGCTCAGTAATCTCAACCCTGGCCTCCCAGAGAATCCTAGGATAAATTCCATCCAGTCCAGAGGACTTATATATTTTCACACTTGCCAGAATTGCTAACAACTCCTCAAGGCTAGTAACCTTTGGCTCAGTATTCTCCTCAGCTACATTGTCTTTTCCCAGTGTGAATACTGACAAAATATATTCATTTAGCTCTTCCTCTATCTCCTCTTACTCCCTACACAACTTTCCACTACTATCTTACTCTGGTCATCCTATTATTCCTGATATATCTATAGATGGCCTTAGCCTTCCTTGATCCTATCCAGCAATGACTTCTCATGTCCTCCCCGGCTTTTCTTAGCTCTCTCTTTAGGTCTTTCCTGGCTAACTCTCAAGTGCCCTAACTGAGCTGTCATGTCTCATCCAAACATGTGCCTTCTTCTTTCTTTTGACAAGAGCTTCATCTTCTATAGTAAAACACTGTTCCCTCATTCTACAACTTCCTCCCTGCCTGACAGGTACATACTTATCAAGGACACGCAGTAACTGTACCTTGAATAAGCTCCCTATTTCAATTGTGCCCATCCCCTGCAGTTTCCCTCCCCATCCTATGCATCCTAAATATTGCCTAATCGCATCGTAATTGCCTTTCCCCCAGCTATAACTCTTGCTCTGCGTTATATACCTGTCCCTTTCCATCGCTAAAGTAAACATAACTGAACAGTAGTCACTATCACCAAAGTGCTCACCTACTTCCAAATCTAATACTTAGCCAGGTTCATTTCCCCATATCAAATCCAATGTGGCCTTGCCCCATGTTGGCCTCCCTACATATTGTGTCAGAATACTCTCCTGCACACATTGGGCAAAAAGAGACCCATCTGAAGTGCTTGAATTACATTATGCCCTGTCTTAATTTAGAAAGTTAAAGCCCCCATAACAACTACCCTGTCACTCTCGCTCCTATCGAAAAACATCTTTGCCATTCTTTCCGCTACATCTCTGGAACTATTCAGTCTGATAGAAAACTCCCAACGGGGTGACCTCTCCTTTCCTGTTTCGAACCTCAGCCCATACTACCTCAGTAAATGAGTCTTCAAATGTCCTTTCTGTCACAGTCCTTATAGAGGTCTGTAAAACCATGAGAGGCATAGCTCAGGTAGAAAGCCAACAGCTTCTCCCCATGGCAGGGGAGTCTACGACTAGAGGCCAAAGGCTTAAGTTCAGAGGGGAGAGGTACAGAAATGTGCATCAGGCAATTTTTCACTCAGAAAGTGGTGAGTGTCTGGAATGGGCTTCCGGAGGTGGTGGTGGAAGTGAGTACAATTTTGTCATTTAAGAAATATTTAGACAGGCACGTTGTTGGGACAGTTATGGGGGATATTGACTAAATGTATCCAAACTGGGTACGTTTAACTATACCAACTGGGAAGCATGAACAAGTTGGGCTGAAGGGCCTGTTTCCATGCTGTAAACCTGTATGACACTAAATGCTCTGAGCTGTTTGGGGAATGAGCTTCAATGTACAATATTAAAGGATCTGCCCTTCAGTGACTGGGTGTGTGCCGAGTGACCGTGCCCTTTGAAGGGGCCTCCCATTGCATGGACTTGCAGATACCCCACCCCCACCCAAGGTCGCACATCCAAACACTTACCCTGCTGGCCTCATGTTCAGGTGCAGCCATCTTCATTTCTGAGTCACAGCAGGATGGAAGGCAAGAGCAGGCTTCCCTCAGACACTGAGGTCCAGCCTCCTCCTCTGCACACAGGGGAACCCTCAAGGATAAAATAACCGATCCTGCAAGCACCGCCTACCCTGTAACCTCTCAGACCTCACACCTCCCCGAGTCCCCGCCCAACTCATCTGCATCTATGTACCCTCCAGCTCTAACCCCAGTCCGGTCGAGTCGATATGCCAGGGCTGGGAATGCACTGGCCCCCTCCTTGTATCCAGGGTGTTGCTGACTCTCACTGAACCCCTCCCCCTTACATAGTGAGTTGTCTCCCTTCAGTATCATCATTCCCCAGCTTCCCAACTCCGATTCCCACTATTATGTTCCCCAGCTGTCATTCCACAGGAGTGGCCTCCTTGGCAGTGCCCTACGAGTGGCTCGGAGATGTGCCAGGATGGTGTGTGGTGAGACTGGCACATGTCAGATTCCAATGTCTGTGACCGTGGGCTGTGTGCGGTCACCACCCAGAAACCGGACCTTGAGCTGTTGGTGCTGGGGTTCCAAGCTGGAGGGCTGGAGGAACAAGCAGTGAGCTGGAGTAACCAGGTTCCCAGTCTGACTTCCACATCGGGAATTCTCAGTGTCTAGTTTCTATCAAGTGGATGGTAGAATGGGAATCCGCATATTAATGAGGTGAGATTTGGTGTTAATGAGGTAGATAACAAGCAATGTCAAGAAATGCCTCTCATCATAGCCCACCTTGTTCTTGCCCCTGTATTGCTCGCTAGGTTTCTCTTGTACTCTAATTGTTCACTCCTGTTAAAACTTTACCCATTCTGTGCAGACTATTATTTTTTGTTCAAACTGCTGACCCACTAGCCAAATTTTCACAATTATTTGCTTTTTATTGAAGTTTGATGCCATTTTTGACACAGATGGTGGGGTGCTCCATTTGGAAATTTTCCTTTCTCATTTTGAATGCAATTATTATGTATAATCAGTGGCTCAGTGGTGAGCACTGCTGCCTCACAGCGTCAGAGACCCGGGTTCAATTCCCGCCTTAGACAACAGTCTATGTGGAGTTTGCACATTCTCCCTGTGTCTCAGTGAGTTTCCTCCAGGTGCTCCAGTATCCTCCCACAGTCCAAAAATGTGCAGGTTAGGAGAATTGGCCATGCTAAATTACCCGTAGTGTCAGGTGAAGGGGTTAATGTAGGTGAATGGGTCTGGGTGGGTTGCTCTTCAGAGGACCAGTGTGGACTTGTTGGGCCGAAGGGCCTGTTTCCACACTGTAAGTAATCTAATCTTATAAAAAAAAGTCTACCACTTCAATTGTTCTCCCTGAACCTCATTTCCCTGTTCTCTTTAGTTCGGCCTAATTTCATGCTCTCAGATCTACCCTTCCTTAAATTCACAACACTGATCTTGGACTCACTCTTCTCTCCCTCACACTCTGTTTCCCCATGTCCTTTAACTTTTCCTGCCTCACATATTTCTCCAGTTCCATATTTATAATCTACTATTGAATCTATTTGTGTCAGTCTATTAGACTGTGAATTCCAAATCCAAATCATTTATTGTGTTTAGCAATTATATTCATGTCATCCTCTACTTCTTGTGCCAATCATATTAAGTCTGTATGTTCTGATTACTGACTTTATAAGTTTTTAGGGGTGTAGGCAATGGAGGAGACCATTCAGCCCATCGAGCCTACCCTGCCATTTAATTTAGTTGTGGCTTATTGGTCACTGACATCCTCATCATTAACCTACCAATAGAAAGCATGGAGAGAACCAGCCTGTGATTGGAGAAGCAGTTGCTATCCATTCTCACCAGCTTCCAGGCACTATTGCAAAATTAAAACCAGCGCATCTGCTATCGCATCCAGCATTCCTTTGAAAACCATTAGATGCAATTTCTCAGAACTTGGGATACATCGGTCCTTGGTTTGAATAATATACTGAGCAACATTTTGCATTGATTGTAATTGTGTCTAATTTATCCCTTCCTTTCAACTTGTTATACTTATTTCTGGCATGTTGTTTGCATTCTGGAGACAGACACGAAATATCCATTCAATAATTCCAGTTAATGTTCCATTATTTTTTCGTTACTGGATGTAATAACAGTTTTGAATATTTCAACAAGTACTGTAACTTACTGACTGTAACTGTAATAAGGTTTGTTCTCAGATTAACATAACATGATCTTGTTTATCTCCCTTTCTCATAGTTAATATAGTCACAATAGTGATTCTGTCGCAGAGAAAGTGTGATCTTTCAAAATGTATCACTCGCTACCTGGTGGCCATGGCAGCAGTGGACTTACTGCTCAACGTCATTAATCTGATATTGAGACACATCGAATTATTTATAAAACTGAATTTAATTTTCTGAAGACCGTCCCTGTGTGTAACCTCCACGCCATCCTGGTTTTTACAGCTACAGACTGCTCTGTCTGGTTCACTGTCGCTTTCACCTTTGATCAATCTGTGGCCATTTGTTGTCAAAAGGTGAAAGGCAACGATTGCACTGAGAAAACAGCAGCCGTGGTTCTGGGAACAATAACTGTGCTCAGCTGTTTAAAGAACATTTCCTGGTATTTTATGTTAACACTTTGGCATAGTCTGACAAATCAGCCTTGGTTTTGTGTGGCTAAAAAATGTTATATTATCTCTGATTGGGGATCGAATGAGCTTATTCACTACATTCTGACCCCAGCACTCCCATTTGTTCTGGTTCTGCTGCTCAATGCTCTCACTGGGAGGTACATTTTAGTGGCCAGCAGAGCCCGCAGGAGACTCCAGTCTGACAGCAGGGGGCAGCATTCCAAGGACCGACACTTGGAGAGCCGAAGGAAATCCATCATTTTAATGTTTGTTATCTCAGGGAATTTCATCCTGTTATGGTCAATGTTTCTGGTGTATTCTATGTGGAGACGCGTGTATCGTTTAGGGTACAAGGCTGTATATTTACATTACTTTTCACGAGATATAGGATTCATTCTCCAGCTCCTGAGTTGCTGCACAAACATGTGTATATATGCCATAACCCAGACTAAGTTCAGAGAACAGCTGAAGAACATGGTAACATACCCTTTTGCTCGATTAGTGAAACTTATGAAATGATGAGGTGAATTGAGTCATTCTGGGATCACAATTGAACAATCCAGGATCCTTGGGTCAGTGATAAAGACACAGTGAGGTCAGTCTGCTCTCCCTGACGTCTGTGAGATACACACAGTAGGTTCATTCAACACTCCCCATGATCCTTTAAACAGACACAGTGCAATCAATCAGTCCTTCCTGGATCAGTGAGACAAACACAATGTTTCACTTTGTTCAGATGCACAAATTAGTCCTTATCGACACTGTCCATCACTCCTCATGTTGTGGAAATTTTCTGAAGAGCACTTTAAAAAAGGCTTCCATCAGATATTTAGAAATAGTCACCACAGATGTAACTTTCGCTGGTTGCAGTGCATAAACAAAGCAAAACTATTACATAAAATGGTTACAGCAAATGTCGCTTCAATCATTGCAGCAAATATTGTTTAAACTGCTCACAACAAGGAACATTTAAACTGCTCACTCTGTGTAATATTTAAAAGACAGGGATGACAGTCACTGATGTGACCCCATTTGAACTTGCTCCTTCCTTCTCAGAGGCAATTCCGCATCAGCAGCAAATACCGCCTTTCCCGATGATGCCCACATCGTGTGAATGAATGTCTGTGTAAAAATTCTTGAAATATTCACAAAAATAAAAATACTGATATAAAACATCTTCATGGTATTCAGTTTACATGTTTTAAACTTCATGTAGCACAAATAATACTTGATATAAATAAAGTCAGAAGTCACACGACACACAGATACAGTCCAACAGGTTTATTTGAAATCACACAAGCTTTCGGAGTGTTGCTCCTTCATTAGGTGCAGGGAGTGAGCAGGGCAAAGACACAGAGTTTATCGGCCGAGAGATCAAGGACAGAGAGATTAAAAGATCATATCACTGGTGTCAGTGGAGTATCAGGTAATATGTCTCTGCAGGTGACCAAAGGTGTGGGACAGTGTGTAAAGTGTTTATAAAGTCAATGTCAGTGCTGTGCTGTCATGGCAATCAGGCAGAGCGATAGGATTATAAAAAAGGTGATACCTCAGGTTAGACACTGCATTGTAGGTGAGAGGGCCTCTCCAGAATCTGTCCAGAGTTTTAACTTGGAATCCAGCTGATTTAATTCCAAAAGCTAGAATTTACAGGATTGCAATGGCTGACTGTTACTACAAATTGTGTGCTTTTTGAAAAAAGATGTATCTGCAAATACACAAAT
>NW_025212646.1:27111-27905 GCF_004010195.1 Chiloscyllium plagiosum | reverse complement strand
CTTTATAAGCTTGGGTTAATTTGCGTTATTGATATCATTTCCTGTGGTG
The DNA here is from genome assembly GCF_004010195.1 of Chiloscyllium plagiosum. Taxonomy (NCBI): domain Eukaryota; kingdom Metazoa; phylum Chordata; class Chondrichthyes; order Orectolobiformes; family Hemiscylliidae; genus Chiloscyllium; species Chiloscyllium plagiosum. The sequence continues at coordinate 27,856 of NW_025212646.1, read as the reverse complement.
AAGTCATTTTCCATGATGATGTCATTTCCTGTTCTTTTTCTTAGAGAATGTTAAATCGCGTCGAAGTCAATATGTTTGTTGATAGGTAAGAGTTCTCAAGTTGAAGGGTCGGGCCTATCACCACTTGTCGGGAAGTGTTGGCATCTGCAAGTAGTGTGTTCACTTTTCATGGAATTCTCTGGTTTAAAATGATTGTCAAGCGTCTTTTTTTCTGCAGTTAGGATAACCATGCTTTTATCTTTCTTTTGGTCTTTCTAGTGCTTTCCCTTCTGGTGTACTGACTCTGTTTCCTTCCGTTTTTTCTGCTTACCGTTAGTGCGACTAACTGTCTGATAGTTTGGTGAGTTTCTTCAATGAGATGGTTGTCTTTCAGTGTTGTTTCTAATGATACGAAGAAATCTTTCTTGCTCGCATCCTGGAAACTGTAATTTAATCCTCTTACTAAGATGGCTTTTTCAGTGACTGTTAACGGTTGGACCGATGCGTTTTTTATCAATGTTTCTGCGTTTTCAGTATTGTTACTCTGTATAAGTTTGCCTAGGATTTTTTGGAAGTTATTTTTTTACTTTCGCTGAGTTTGACGCTGTCTAATACATATGGCTTGTTGCGGTGTGTCTGTACATTCATGGTCTGTTACATTAGTGAACAAAGAATTTTGGTGCAAGATTTCCCAGTTGTATTCACGGAGTCTGTTGTGGGCATCATTAAAATATTCGCTAAGCATTCTGCGACCTTTTGCTCTGCT
>NW_025212646.1:7065-24315 GCF_004010195.1 Chiloscyllium plagiosum | reverse complement strand
AATGCTTCTGTGTTGTCAATGTTGTTACTTTGTGTAAGTTTGCGAGGTTTTTTCTCACAGGCCATTTTTTTTTAACTTTCTGCGTTTATCGCTGTGTAATATCTATAGCTTGTTGTACTGTATCTACCCATTCATGGTCTGTTGCATGACTGAGTAGTGATTTTGGGTGCAAAATTTCCCATTTGTATTTATGGAGTCTGTTGCTGGCCTCATTAAGAATTTCGCTAAGCATTCTCCGGCCGCTTTTTTTCTGTTATTCCTTTAGCTGGTGGGGTGTTAAGGGGAGGTTTGCATTTAAGGCATTTAGGAAGCACGTGTTTTCTTAGGTATTCGTGCAGGAGGTACAGATATTCGCTGGTGGCGCTCATTTCCCGCTTTCAGGACAGTTTTAGCATATCGTGCCCCTAGTTGTTAGCGTGATTTGAGAAGGTTTGTACCTCAGTTTGAAGTTCTGGACGGAGGTTTATTCGCTGAGCTGGACGGTGCATTTTCAGATGTTTCGTCAGCATATTACGTAACGTTTTCAGTGAGCCATCGCACGAAGCATTGCTGATGATTCCTGCTTTCTATTTATATGTTTGGGGTTTTTTGGTTTGGTCATGTCATTTACTGTTGTAATATCATATCATGTCTTTTCATGTTCTTTTTCGCAGGAGTTTGTAAATCGGGACCAAGTCAATGTGTTTGTTAATACAGTTCTGGTTGGAATGCCATGCTTCTCGGAATTCTTTTGAGTGTCTCTGTTTGGCTTGTCCTAAGATGGATGTGCTGTCCCAATCGATGTGGTGTCCTTCATTATCTGTATATATGGATATCCGTAAGAGAGGGTCATGTCGTTTTGTGGCTAGTTGATGTTCATGCATCCTGGTGACTGGCTTTCTGTCCGTTTGTACAACGTAGTGTTTGAATGGCATTTTGTAAATGGCATTAGTTTTGCTTGTTGTCTGCACAGCGTCTTTCAAGTTCATTAGCTGTAGTTTTAGATTTTTTGGTATGTTTGTGGGCGACCATGATGTCAAGGGGTCTGACTAGTCTCGCAGTCATTTCTGAGATGTATTTATGTACGGGGGAGTGGATAGGGATTTGGGACGTGTTTTGTCTGCTTGTTTCTGTTTGTTGCTGAACAATTTGCGAACTGCCTTCATTGAAATAGCATCCTTTTTGAACACATGGTATAGGCGATTTTCGTCTACTCTGCGTAGTTCCTCTGTGCTGCAGTCTGTGGTTGCTGGTTGGAATATGGTTCTGATGCAGCTTCGTTTGCAAATATTGGGATGATTGGTTCCCAACCCAAAGTTTGGGTTGGATTTTGGTAGAGCTATTTGTTCCTTAAAATGAAACATCCCGTACGAACCAAATATTGAACTACAGAAGCAGTCATCCCAACATTCACAAATGATGCTGCATTATTCAGGCCATTTCCCAGAACAACAAGTATATCGTTTCAGATACTTTTGGGGATGACAACATACCAGGGATAAGCCATGTGGTACGGTTCTCTGGCAAAGATTCTGTCCCTGTTGCTCGGAATGGAAGGGAGTGAGGAGCAGAGCATGAGTCATTAGGGGCTTCATAGTAAGGGAGGCACATAGCGTGTTCTGTGGGAACGAGAGAGACACACGGTTGGTATGTTGCCTCACAGGTCCTCGGTTTGTGATGCTTCAGATCGTGTTTTGGGGATCCTTATTTGGGAAGGGGACTAGCGCCAAGTCATGATTACATAGCCACCAACAAAATAGGTAGGAAATGTGATGGGGATTTAATACCGATATTCAGGGAGGTAGGGCGGAAGCTCAGAGCCAGAACAAAAGAATTATTATGCCTGGTTTGTTTCCCGTGCCCCGTGCTAACGAGGGGAGGAATAGGGAGAGTGGAGTGAACGAATGTCTGCAGGGATGGTGAAGGAGGAAGGGATTCAGATACCAGCACAGTTGGGCTCATTCTGGGATAGGCAGGACCAAAACAAACATGATGGCCAATACCTCAACCGGAAGGGTAAAAATGTCCTCGTTGAAAATGTGCAAATGGTGTTCCTCAGGTTTATACGAGGTAAACAGGGGATTGTGAACTTAAATTTAACACCAGTGTCGAGGAGGGTGAGAATAGTGCGGCCATAAATATGGTTTTTAGTTCGCAAGAGTGAAATGAAAGCTGAAGGGTGGTTTGAAGTGTGACATTTTCAATGCTATGAGCATTTAAAATAAGGTGAGTGAACTTGCAGCATGGTTGGTATCTTAGATTTCGATGTTGTTGCCATTTCCGTGACATGGATAGACCTTGGCCACCAAAGGTTTTTACAGCTTCCGGGATATAGATGTTTCAGAAAGAACAGGTAAGGTGGTAAAAATTGGAAGGTGTGGTATTGTTACTCAATGACTGTATCAGAGTGGCAGAAATGGCATTTGATAACACATCTACTGAGGTAATATATGCTGAGAATGGTAATAGGAAAGGAGAAGACACACTATTGGTAGTTTTCTCTCAGCCTCCGAATAATTACAGAGATGTAAAGGGAAGAATAGCAAAAAGCATTATGGGTAGGCGCGATAGTAGTACGATAGTTGTTATGAGGGACTTTAACTTTCAAAATATCGACTGGAAATACGATAGTTCAAGTACTTTAAATTGGTCAGTTTTTTTGTCCAATGCGTGCAGGAAGGTTTCCTGACACAGTATGTGGAAAGGGATACAAGGAACGAGGTCACTTTAGGTTTGGTACTGAGTCATGAACCAGGCTAGGTGTGAGATTTGGAGGTAGGTGAGCGCTTCGGTGATAGTGACCAGAATTCGCTTCTGTTTATTTTACTGTCGGAAAGGGATAGGTATATACTGTAGGGCAGGATGTATAAAACATAGAACAATACATCGCAAAACAGTCTTCTGAAGTGCACTGTCAACTTTAGTGGCAACTTTCAGGAATCTATGAAAATGGACACCAAGATCACTCTGCAGATCCACACTCCAATAAATCTTTCCATTGACCCAATATTCTGCTTTTCTGTTATTCTTCTCCAAGTGAATCACCTCAGATTTATCCGATTTGATTTCCATTTTCCAATTTTAACCTCAGTTCTGCAGTTTATCCAAGTCTTCCTGCAACCTGCAACACTCTTCCACAGTCTCCACCACTCCACCGACTTGAATATTATCTACAAACTTGCTAAATCATCCACTTATGCTAGCGTCCAAGTCGTTTAGAAAAGTTACAAACAGAAAAGCTGTCAAAAGAGATCCTTGTTGCACAGCACTGGGAACCAGGCGTCAGGCTGAATATTTTCCCTCAACCAACTCTCGTTGCCTTCTTACAGAAAGCCAGTTTCGAATTCAAACTGCTAGACACATTCAATCCCATGCCTCCACATTTTGTCCAGAAGCCTTGTATGTGGAATATTTTCAAAGGCTTTGTTGAAGTCCATGCACACCATGTCAACTGCCCTACCCTCATCCACATGCTCAATCACCTTCTCAAAAATCCCAATGAGGTTTGTGAGACACGACCTGCCCTTGACGAATCCATGTTGACTATTTCTAATCAAGTTGTTGCTTGCTGGATGATTATATATCCAATCCCTTATAATCCTTTCCAAAACATTTCCTACAACAAACATAAGGCTCACTGGTCTATAATTACCTGGGTTATTTCCACTGCCCTTCTTGAATAATGGCACAGAATTTGCAATCCTCCAGTCCTCTGATACTAAGCCTGTAGACAATGAGAGCTCAAAGATAAAGGCCAAAGTCTCGGCCAAATTCTTTCTAGCTACCCATAGAATTCCCTGAAACAATCCATTCAGCCCAGATGACTTATCTACTTTCACACCTTCTAAAATGACAACGCCTCCTCCTTATTAACCTCAATCTTTTCAAGTCTAATAGCCCATAACTAAGGTTTCTCCTCTACAATACTCTCCTTTTCCTGACTGAAAGCAGATGAGAAATATTCGTTTAGCACCATTCTGATCTTCACAGTTTCCACACGCAACTTCCCACTTCTGTCTTTGACTACTCCTCTCCTGTTTGTGAACTCAACCGATACCACGTCAGCAGATGAGTCCTTGTCAAGTGTTCTTTCAGTCACCGTTATACCGTCCTTGACGAACAAAGCCACACCTCCCCCCCCCCACCCCGCATTTATCACCATCCCTGATATTGATGAAAAACCAAAACCTGGAACCTGCAACTTCAATTCCTGACTTTGCTCAATCCATGTCTCAGTAATGGCCACATGGTGAAAGTTCACCTATGTTTTTCCGGATACGCCTGGCGTTGACGTTGACACACGTCAAGCCAGCTTGTTGTCTGCCAGCACACTCCTGTGACCCTGACATCCAGTACATGTCCTGCCTACTCTCATCCGCTTGTGTACAGGAACTAGAACATAGGTTCCCACAATCCTAATGAGCGAGTTGAAACCCATGCAAATAGCAAAAGCAAATTTCACACCCATTATTTTCATACCATTCTGGTTCAAGTGAAGACCGTTCCGTTTGTAGAGGTTGCACCTTCCCCAGAATGAGCCCCAATCATCCATAATTCTGAAATCCACACACCCTGCACCACCCTTTGCCGCCATGAATTAAGTTGGTATCTCTCCCTGCTTTTCACGTCACTATTATATGGCACAGATAAAATCCAGAAATAACAATACTCTTCTAAGTTTCCACACTAGCTCCCTGAAATCCTGCCTTTCCACCCCGTCCCTCTTTCTATCTGTGTATTTGGTATCTATGTGGACCACTACTTGGAGCTGGTCACCCACTCCCTTCAGGACCCCAAAGAGAAGATAATAGATATCACGGAACCTAGCAACTGCGAGGCAACACACCAAACGTAAGTCGACTTCATTCCCAACACACCTTCTGTCTGACCTTTCCAATACTGAGTCCCAATTGATTAACACGCTCCTTCTTTCCCCACTTCCCTTCAGTGCAACAGGAAAAGACTGTGTGCCAAAGACCTGCACCCCAGTGCATGCCATCGGTAAGTCGTTGCCTACCCAAATTTATCCAAAATGTTATACTTGATTTCCAGGGAAACGACCACAGGAGATCCCTGTACTGTTTGTTATACCCTCTTCTAAAATTTACCCAGCTTTCTTCATGCCTAGGAGCCTGTAACTCTTATCTATCACAGACACTGCCTCCAGAATGATCTGAAGTTCATGCAGCTTCCGCTACAGTTCCCTAACGTGGTCTTGGAGGAGCAAGAGTTGTGTGCACTTTCTCCAGATGTACTTGAATGGGACACTAATGGCATACCGAGCCTCGAACATTATGCAGGAGGTACATTCCTCTCCCTGCACTGTCAGTCCTGCTAGTTACCTTACCAGAAAGCTTAGGAGATCTGTTCCTGGTGTAAAGGTGAAAGAACGTGGATGGGTGGGAGGCCCTACGTGGGTGGGATATCGGGTTTAGAAAACACTTACTTTTATAGCTGAGGGGCAAAAAAGGTCCCTTATTTCCCATAAGTCTCTTCACTTCGATGTGATTCCGCTGCTGACGCTCGAGGAAGCTTTTAAAGAATAAATTAGTGACTCAAATTCCCGACAGTCACATGTTCCAAGCTCCCGCTATTTCTGCTGCTGGCAACTGACATACAGGGCTCCGACGCTCGAGGTAAGCTTTTAAAGTTTTAAATCAGTGAAGCGCTTTTCCCGACAGACCCCCGGTTGAACTTCACTGCTCCTGCTGCTGCCAACTGAATTTAAGGCCTCTGAAGCTCCTGGTGAGCTTTAACGTTTCAAAACAGGGACTTGTCTTTCCCGACACACTCCTTGTCGAAGCTCCCGCTCTTCCTGCTGCTGTGAACTGAAATGTGGCAAAGACAATTGCAATGCTATTAGGAAAAGTTTAGGATGGAATGGGGAAGCGAACTGCAGGGGATAGGCACGATTGAAATGTGGAGTTTATTCAAGGAACATTTACTGCATGTCATTGACAAGTATGTGCTTGTCAGACACGCAGGAAGTGCTCGAGCCATGGTTTCGTGGTTTACTAAAAAAAGTTGAATCTCACGTCAAGAAGAAGAAGATGGCTTATGGAGAGAGGAGATGTGAAGGCTCGGTTATGGTGCTTGAGGGTGATAAGTTCACGAGAAAGGACGTAAAGAGAGCGCGAAGAAGGACGAGGAAGGGACATCCGATGTCTTTGGCGGATCCGATCAAGGAAAAACCTAAAGTTACGTAAGGGTAAATCAGGTATAAAAGAATGACTGTAGTAAGATTCGGACCAATCAAGGACAGTCGTGGAAGGTGTGTGTGGAGTCAGAGGAGATATGAAAAGCGCTAAATGAACATTTATGTCAGTATTCACACGGGAAAAGCACATTTCCATCGAGGAGTATAATGTGATACAGGTTCCTAGATTATATTGGGTTGAGACTGCCAAAGCGGAGGTGTTAGCATTTCTGGAAAGCGTGAAAATAAATTAATCCCATTGGCCGAATTGGATTTATCCTAGGATTCTCTGGGAAGCCAGGGATGAGATTGTAGAGACTTGATCTGTACATCTTCAGTGTCTCCAGCAATTTGGCTAGATGACTGGAGTATAGCAAATGTTCCCCTTGTTCAAGAAGAGGAATAGAGACAACTATGCTAATTATAGACCAGTGAGCCTGACTTTGTTGGTAAAGTTTTTGAAAGTGTTACCAGAATTACGATTTACAATCATCCAGAAGTGAATAGGTTGATTAGGGCTATTCAAAACAGTTTTTTGAAGGGCAGGTCGTACCTCACAAACCTTATTGAGTTTTTTCAAAAGTTGACCAAACAAGTTCTAGACGAAAAAGCGGATGATCTGTTGAATATGGATTTCAATAAAGTGTATGACAATGTTCCTCGTGGTAGGCTTAAGCACTAAATGCAGAAGGATTTGAGTTAGGGATATTTGGAATTTTGGATCGAAAGTTGTCTGGCTGGAAGAAGACAGAGGATGGTGATTGAAGGGACATATTCATCCTGTAGATCAGTTACAGTGGTGTACCACAAGGATATGCTTTGGGGCTACGGTTGTTTGTCGTTTTAATAAATGTCCTGGATCAGGGTATGGAAGGATGGGTGAGAGAAGTTGCAGTTGACATGAAGCTCGGTGGATTTGTGGGTAGTGCGGAAGGATATTGCAGGTTACAGAGCGACATAGGTACACTGTGGAGGTGGGCTTGTAGACAGCAAATGGAGTTTAATGTGCAAAAGTCTGCGGTGATTTAATTTGAAAGGAGCAAAAGGAGGATCGTGTACTAGGCTAATAGTAAGATTCTTAAAAATCACACAACACCAGGTTATAGTCCAACAGGTTTAATTGGAAGCACACTAGCTTTCGGAGCGACGCTCCTTCATCAGGTGATAGTGCAGGGCTTTACATCACACTGTCAATTTTTGCTATACATTCTGCGTTACAATCGAGCCCTCCACTATCAACTGATGAAGGATTGTCACTCCGAAAGCTAGTGTGTTCCCAATTAAACCTGTTGGACTATAACCTGGTGTTGTGTTATTTTAAAATTTGTACACCCCAGTCCAATACCGGCATCTCCAAAGTAAGATTCTTGTTAGTGCAGATGTGCAGAGATATCATGGTGTCCTTGTGCAATGATCCCCGAAATATGCCACCCAGGTTGACAGGGTTGTTGAGAAGGCATGCGTATGTTGGCTTTTATTCGAAGAGGAATTGAGTTTTGGAGCCACGAAGTCATGTTACAGCTCTACAAAACTCTGGTGCAGCCACACTTGTGAGTATTGCGTGCATGTCTGGTCACCACATTACAGTAAGGTTTTTAAGGCTTTAGTAAAGGTTCAGAGGAAATTTACTAAAAAGTTGCCTGCTTTGGAGGGAAGGTCTAATGAGGGAAGGTTGAGGGACTTGAGGCTGTTATCATGATAGAGAAGAAGGTCTATCATGACTAAGTTGAGAAATATGAGAAAATCAGAGGTTTAGTGAGAGCCTTTATCCTCGGATGGTGGTGGCCATCACTAGGGCACATAGTTTTAAACTGCGGAGTTATAGAGGACATATTTCAGAGGACGCTTCTTTACTCAGTGAGTAGTAGGTACGTGGAATGTCCTGTCTGCCACAGTCGTAGACTCACCAACTTTAAGGTCATTTGAATGGCCATTAGATAAACATATGGATGAAACTGGAGTAGTTTAATTTGGGTGAGCTTCAGATTGGTTTCACAGTTGGGCACAACATCAATGGCCGAAGGGCCTGTAATGCACTGTAATGTTCTATGTTTTTTATTCTATGTTGTCTGATATAACCACTTTACTTCCTTATCTCTCTGTTAAGAAAACCTGTAAAACCTCTGTACTGTCCAAGAAATGTCTTTGGAACCAGCTGTCTTCAGATAGTTTTCACGCGGTAGTTGTGTTCCCACGGGACACCATGTTATCAAAAATCACGCAATATAATAAATGTGGCCTAAGCAGGGGAAAGAAATAGGTTATGGCAAACCATCAAAAGCATCACTAATAATCGAACTAAAAACAGCACTTTGGCCAACACAAATGATAGCAGAGTATACGTAAACATTTTCATAATATATTTTACTGAAATAGTACAATAATTATAACACTTTAACACGACAATGACAGCCTCCAGCACTGTACATTTCACGAACCTCTCCGCCTGAAGGCGTGAAAATCAACTGACTGCATGAATCCAACTCGGAATTCATTCATTAAGGAATGGGATAGGCTGATGGACTATCTGTCTCAGGAGCAAAGAGCAGATGTGAAAATTTTGTTTCAGGAATTACGCAGTCATAAGGTGGGGAGGACAAAGTCTATTGCGCATGAGTCGAGGTAGGGAATGCTGTTGTGATGAAACAACACCCCCCACGGATTTAATTCTCTCAAAGCCAGACAGGTCTAGAAGGAAGTGAATGTGATTCTCAATGAAGATATCACCGAACCGATTCAGAGTGAGTGGAGTTACCCCATCTCGATAGTCCCTAAACCTGACGGACTCACTGATATTTTGTGGACTATTGGAAGATCGACGTCATATCAGAATCGGACTCATACTAAGATTTGAGGACTATACAGAGAAAGTTGGATAAGCCATTTACTTCAAAACGTTTGACTTACTGTGTGGTTATTGGCATGCATCTTTATCAGAGAAAGCAAAAGGAGTTTCTGATGTTGGAACACAAAATGGGCTACAAAGTGATGCACTTTGGAATGAAGACCACACCACCAGTATTCCAATGACTCATGAACAGAGTTGTGGCTGCGTTATAATAATGCACACTTTATCTGGGTGATGTAGTGATCTTTAGCGAAACATGGAAATAATACATGGTAATGTTAGCAGAGATCTATGATCGATGTGAGAAACAAAATTGGTAATAAACTGAAAGTAAACAAAAGTCGCAAAAGCAGAGGTGACGTTTTTGGTACATAACATCGGTTATGGAATTGTGACCCCAGGAAATGCCAAGGTAAAGATCATCGAATAATTTCTGCAACCATCCTTAAAGAAATAGCCGTTTGGAATTTTGGGACTAAGCGGATTCTAATTGAAGAATGTAAAATCTTCAGAGGCGTTGTGGCACAATAAGCAGATTTACTGAGAAAAACCACAAAAACTTGGTGGACAGAACAATGCGAGGAACTACTTGAGAATTTAAAAGCAGTATGAAACACCGCACCAGTTTGAATTAAACCAATTATTTTGAAATCCTTAAATTCTGCAATTGCTGCTAGCGATATAGGAATCAGAGGTGTTCTGCTACTCCAAGATGAAAATGCAATTGAACGGCCAACTGGCTACTATTTAGAGAAAATACTCCATCATCGAAAAGGAATAGTTGAATTGGTACTGGCCTTACATTTTAATAATTATGTGATAATAAATGTGTCAGAGACAGTTGTAAACCATGACCAGAATCCTCTTACATTCTTGGAACGATTTAAAGACAAGAACATGAGACTATTCCAATGGAGTTAAATATTACAGAATTTTAATTTCCAAAGATTACATAATGTGCAACATAAAATTGTGATGGTCGAGGCATTACCGTGGATTTAACGGATAAAATATCGATAATAATGAACAGATCCCAATATTTTATGTATGTATGCAAAAAATTAATATGAACTTTGATTAATGTTCAATGTATGCCATGCTAGTGGTTTTAAGAATTAAAACAAAAATTAAATCTTTTTTTACTTAAAATGGTTCATTCTTTTCTTAAGATGGGGGTGCTTTAAGTTGAAGGCGTGTACTGTACATTTAAGGGACTGTTTTCAAGCAAATGTAATATGACTAACATTCTCAGAGTGCAATAGAAAACTGAAGATATGCATCGTCTGGGTGAAATAGATGCATGCGTTTGTTTGCAGTTTTGCATCAATTCAAATTTAACGAATCAGTTTCAATTATCCCACAGAATACTAAAACGCAATCGAGTTTGAATGTATTGCTTTTGCCAAACTGTAACCAATGAGCCGATAGGATGTTTGGCGTATAAATAAAAAATCAACATTGGAGAACACAATGTTGAGTTTTCCGGCTATAGGCTGCCCAGGCGGTAGAGGTGTTCCTGTGGTTTTGTTCGTTGTTACAATAGAGCAGGCAAAGAATGGTAGTATCGGAAACAGAGTGGGAAGAGGAATTAAAATGGACGGCAACTTGGAGGTCCAGCCGACCCCCGTGTGCCCAGCTGAAACGTTCAGGAAAACATTCGCTTTTAACATGTTTGGTCTCCCCGATGGAGACAAGACCACATTGGAAACAGTTGATGAATTAATGAGATTGAAAGAGAGACATCCGAAACTCTGTATCATCTGCAAGGGTTGTCTGGGGCCCTCTCTGGAGCCTTGGCTCTTGGTAGGCCGGCAGGTATTGCATCTTTTGCGGTTACAGGTGATGGTTCTTGGGAGTTCGGTGGGTGAATAGAACAGTGGTTGTTGGGGAAAGTGGTGCAAAGCAAGGAATGAACATTGTGGAAGGCACATAGGAGTGGTGGGGGGAGATGTACTTAGTGGAAGGGTCTAGTTAGAGTTGGCAGACGTGTTGGCAGGATACCGTACTGGTCGCCGATATTGTTGGAATGACTGGAGAGGACAAGTGTTCTCTGCCATTATTACATTCAGAGTGGGGGATTAGAGCATCGGGACAGGAATTGATATGGTGTGATGGATCGCTGTCTGGATGATAGCGCGGAGTGATCTCGGTTTTCCAAATAGATGGACATCTCGCCCTATCTCGACTCCATCATCGCTCCCTAAGTCAGACAAATCGCACCGACATCTGAGACACCAAAGTCGCCCTCCATCTCTTCAGTAACTTTCAGTTCCCCAGTCCCTGGCGTTTTATCGTCATTATGGACGTGCACTCCTTATAAAGTCGATATGACACGAGGATGGCCTTCAAGCCTTCAGCTTAACCTTCTCCAACAGACACATTCAGCTCCACTCCACTAGCATCATCCGCCATTCCGCCGAAATAGTCCTCACCCTTAATAACCTTTCCTTTAACTCCTCCCATTTTCTCCAAATCCAAGGGGGTGATCATGGACCTTGAGATATGCCTAGCTTTGTCTAACTCATTGTCAGATATATCGAACAGTCCCTCTTCTCTTCCGATACCAAAAGTGTACCCCACTCTTACGCCGTTACATTGATGACGGCATCGGTGCCGCATCCTACACGCAGGGTGATATGGAGCAGTTCATCCATATCGCGCACAAATTCCTCCCTCCCTTCAAATAAATATGTTCCTTCTTGGACGCGACCCTCCCATTTCTTGTCCTCTCCCTTTCCATCTCTGGCAACAGTCTCCATGCAGAAGTTTTCTACAAACACACAGATTTTTACAACGAACTGGAGTACAATTCCTTCCGGACAATATCCTGCAAGATCTCCATCCCGTTCTTCCAATTCCTCCAACTCTGCTGCATCTGCTCGAATCAACCGGGAGATTACTCTTATACTCCAGGATACTTAGTCTTTGAAATTCTCGTGAAACAATCGTATTTATTTTGTGAGTTAAGCTCAGCTTCTGGTCAATGGTAACGCCCGATATGTTGTTTGCCAGCAATTTACTGATTGCATTGTTTTTTTGAATGTCAAGGCGCCAAAGTCGCTTTCAACAGAGATGGCTATTGCTCGCACCATTTGTGATGCAAATGTTACGTGACCCTTGTCAGGCCAAGCCTGGCTGGCTGTCAAGACTTGATGCATTTGGACTGGACTGACTTGTGATTGAGGAATTGAGAATTGTAATTCACACATACTTACATATCACAACTGACCGTGAGAGGGAGGGAGCTTACAAATTGTGTTTTTCTTTCGTTTACCTGCTGCCTTTGCCTATCTAGATGGGTTTGGAAGCTGCTGTCTAATATGCCGTGGTAATCTTCTTTGAGATGGTAGTCATTTCAAAAAAGAAGCATAAGTGGTGGAACGGTTTGATTTCTGTGAATGTAATGACAATCAAATGGCCTGTTTTTGTGTGGGTATTTTCTGCAGGATATTCCAACATACTTTTGACACCCATGTTACAGATGGTGGTCAGGCTTTGAAGAGTCAGGAGTTTAGTTTATCACGGTTGGATTGCAAAACTCTTACCCCTGAAGCTACATTTATGTATATGACTCGTTAATACAGTTTCTGGTTAATGGTAATTTCTCCAGTAAGAAACATGTTGGGGATGCAGTAATGATAATCGCATTGAATATTAAGGGAGATGTGGTTTGATTCTTAATTTGCTTGGCTTTTGTCTAACCTGTTATTTATTACTTGTTGTTCCAAGCCTGAAAATGTACCAGGTTTTGTTGCATTCGAATCGGGACTGTTTCAGGATCTGTTGCGTCATATTATCAGCGAACATTCCCATGTCTGACCTGATGATGGAAGGGAGATTACTAAAGCCGTTGAGGATGGTTGAGGCTCCAACACTCTGTCTCCTGAGGAATGGCTGCAGAGATGCAATGGATTATTAATTAATGACACTAACAACAACCTTTTTATCGCAATGATTACTCAAACCAGCAGATTTGTTTTCCCCAGATTCCGATTAACTATAATTTTACTCAATTTTCATTGTCTGAGTCTATCAAATGGTGCCTTAATATTCAGAGTAATTACTGTCACTTCGCTTTGGGAATTTCACTCGTTTGAATTGAGCTCGTAATATGATCAGGAGATGCGTGACCCTGACTGAACACTAATTGAGCGTCACTCAGCAAGTTATTGCTGAATGATCACATTATTGTTGACAACTTGCTTCTCATTTATGTGGCAGGCTGTACACCTACCAGTCGGTGACGGACAGTAAAGTGATACTTCTTACTATGTCCAAGATATATTTGGTAATTAATAATTTTTTTGGTAAATGTCTGTGCTCGTGATGTACTGGACCAACTTGGCGAGGCATGTGCCAATTTCTCGAGTTGGATGCTACGAAGGCCGACAACCATCACAGTTTCCAATGTTTCCAGCCATTTATTGATACCGTGTCGAGTAAATCTAATTGTCCAAAACTGGCATCTGTGATGCTCGTGTTATGGACGAGACCAGACGACTCAAAATATTTTAAGCAGATAGCCCATAGATAGCAGATAGATTTAATTAGCTAGGTGTAGCGTGGATATTCCCAGTGTAAATTAGCTGGGTCTTCTGCCGGGTTTTAAACAAACAAGATGCATTTATAAAATTATGGAATGTATGTTAAAGAACAGAAAACAAAATACGACCTAATTTATCCTATGATCAGCCATATCATAATGAATGGTGGTGCAGGCTCAAAGGGCAGAATGGCCTTCTCCTGCATCTATTATCTATTATTTGTATTGTCTATTGTCGATCCAAACCAGGGTTAATTATTCTGTTCCAAAAAATACGTGCAGCAGACCCAATAAACAATCCACATAAACAAAAAGGGAAAATACAGTTTCGAACTTCGGGCTTACAGGTCGAAGTTAAAAGGGCAGAAGGAAACAGGGAAGTTCCAGGCTCAACTGTGAATGACTCCCGCAGCCTTTGTTCACACTCACAGCTGCTGAACTTCCCAAAAAACTCTCAACTGCCACGATTGGCCAGTCCTCTTTCAGTATTCAAACTATTTCCATAACGTGAATGTTTTTTGCCTGCGGTGTCATCAGCTTAGGGGCAAACAACGAGGACCCCAATAAACCATTCATCTCTGCACCAATGCAGCCGTTTCTGAGCTTTGGCTGTTTCAAGATACTTCTTGAAATAAAATCAAGGGCATAGTAACCTTGGAAGGGAACCACGATGTTGACAGTGAGACCACAAGATGATATTGAATGGAGTCCCTGTTCCAAATGCTTCAACATTAATCTTGCTCTGAAATTTTGTTTTCCTCCATAACTGAGGATGTCGTTTTTGGAGAAGCCTCCTCCTCCAGTAAGTCTGTTTCATGGTCCACCCTCTTTTACGAATAAATATGGGAAGACGACAGAGCTTCTGTCTGCTGCATTGATTGCGACATCACTCAGCTCTGCCGATCACTTGCTAATCTTGCAGTTTGACAGGCAAGACGGCCTATTTTGTTTCTGACAACAATTTCTCTGGGCAATCACCTCCTAATTGGTTCTGACTTGTTCGGCTTTGGCATGGCCTCCTGCACTCTTCATTGAACCAGAGTGGATTCCCGACTCGATGGTAAATGGAAAGTGGGAGATATGCGAGGCTGTAAAGTTGCAGACTGTGTGAGTTGTAAAGAACATGAATCTACAGATACTGATGCACCACTGCACCTCACAGGTGCCTCGTCGTTAGTTAATCTATCCGTTTTAATTCTGTTTCATACAGCACACGGGGGCTACTTGACTACTAAAACACGAGAGGATGGCCCTTACTACCCACAAGGACTATGCGGTTCGCACATGATGTCTTAAATGAAGATCATCAGCAGCAGCAGGCAGATTGGTGACGATGTGGTCAAATGTGTGTTTTCCTGCTATTGATTCTCCCATAATCTACCACACAGTAATCTCGCAGCCACAGGATCCAGCATCAATGCCCAGCACGAAATTGACTATTTACCAAGCAGCAATAGCTTCTGCCTCACACAGTCCTGTCAGTGGGATAAGACCTACCAGAAAGGATGGATATGTCGCCTGGAACATTGTCTGTAAAACAGAATTCTGTGAATATGACTTAATCTAACTGCTGTTTGATTATACTGCAATAAATATAATGTAGTTCACCTTTATGATCTTTCTTTAACAAAGAAGACTTAAAACCTTAGTTCTTACATATTTTAAAATAAAACAGGCGTTCTCGTTTTTCAGTTGAAAATTATTGAACAGTAATTAAGTCACCAGAGTACAAATGGGCTTATTACACAATGTACTAACTGTAGTAAACAGCTGATTCATGTTCACGTCGGTGGACATGCCATCTTGCAGTCAGCACAGCCGTTGAAAATGACTTTCAAGAAAGTCTGAATTCAGACGCAACGCTCGTGCACCTCACCATTGCCCCTCAAATATTGGCCTTCTCCTAAAGTTGATCAGACATATTCCAGTTATTCTCATGGTCACTCGCAACGCATCAGTTAGAGTCCATCGCTGAAAAATCCTCACGCTGCACTGACTCATCAAACAATGAAGGGCAGACACATCATGGGATGTAACACAGAATATAGCTTCTCGATGCTTGCCCGTTCAAATTCCTAGGTTGTGGGTTTCGATATTCATTAAAGAACCACCCCATATTGTCGCCATCAATTTAATTACATCACCACATACAGATTCCAACTCATTATGCACTGTCCTCATCAAGCCCTGGTAGGCAGCATGGTCACAGGGTCACAAAGCAAAACCTTCCCCACATTGCCATCCATCAGACATTGCCAGAAAAGATAGAGCACAGCGTTGAATACACAGTGTAGCTCACTGTACGAGTAAAAACATCGCACAGGATTATACAGGAAGCAAAAATCCTCCTAAAATTACCCTTGACAAATAAACAGATCATATTGATTAAATCGTCCGCACACTGTCTCAGTCAAACCTTGTGAGGGCAGGGACAGTCCGGGGTTAGACACAGGATTAATTCAGTCTGCACCGACAACTCATTTTGAGTCGTTGTCAGGCAGGTTTAAATGCAGAGTAATGATCCTGCCACACTGGCCATGGGTTTGATATTGATTAAATCATCAAAGACTGTGTCCCCTGCCAACAATCCCAGGACAGATACAGCACAGATTTAGATACAGAATGATTCTCACTCTGCACTGTCCTGATCAAACACCCCAAGGCCAGGGACAGCTCAGCGTTTTACACCCATGAAATGTTGAAGAATCCCAGTCACCCATCTCCTACTCCCGTCATTGCCCTGTCTCAATTCTGTACAAAACTGTACCCCACCCCCACCCCATTGCTGCAGCATTGCGCACTCATGTGTATGAAGCCCCTTGGAATCTCATCCGTTTACAATGACCTTCATACCTCGCTCAGATCCAGACCCTGGTTCGGAGGACACATTGAACATACTCAGGAACAATTTCAGGCGACTGTCTGGTGGAGTTTACACGTCCTCCCGTGTCTGCGTGGGTTTCCTCCAGGTTCTTCGATTTCTTCCCACAGCCCTAGGATATGTAGGTCAGGTGAATTGGCCATGCTAAATTGCCCATAGTGTTGTTGCATTAATCGGAGGGAAGTGTGTCTGGGTGGGTTACTCTTCGGAGGGTCGTTGCGGATTAGGTGGGCCAAAGGGCCTGTTTCCACACTGTAGTGAATCTAATCTAATCTAATGTCCCACTCCTTAGAAAACTCCTGCATATCCTTCATTGAGAAAGAGTTTATCTGTACGACCCGTACAGTTTGGAAAGCTTAGGTATCAAAGTCAAGAGTATTTGTGAACAGGAAGATCCCACTGTTAACAGTACAGACATCCTGTGACAATCAGTCCATATTTACAACAGTTAATGGGACAGAGCAGACAGATTCGCGGCAAAAGACATAACGGACGCTTAGAAAATGCCTGCATATATAAAAATGTAAACATAGCGGGAAAAAGAAAGAAAGACTGAGTGAAAACCAAACAGAATCAGAAGGTTCGAAATGTCGGTAGAGAAGGACAGCACAGCAGTGGAGTGGTTAACACTGCTGCCTCACCGCGCCATGGACCCGTCTTAAATCCAGACTCGGGTGAATGTCTGTGTGGAATTTGCTGATTCTCCCTGTTTCCGCGTGGGTATTCCGCAGGTACACTACTTTCATCACACAGTCGAAGAATGTGTATGCCATATTTCTCTTGGTGGGTAGGTAGATGTATTA